>NW_005842181.1:1121729-1194681 GCF_000455745.1 Alligator sinensis | reverse complement strand
AACTGTGAAGAAGTTCTTCCTAATGTCTAGTCTAAATCTGCTCTCTGCTAGCTTATGGCCATTATTTCTTGTAACCCCCGGGGGCGCCTTGGTGAATAAAACCTCACCAATTCCCTTCTGTGCCCCCGTGATGAACTTATAGGCACCACAAGGTCGCCTCTCAACCTTCTCTTGCGGAGGCTGAAAAGGTCCAGGTTCTCTAGTCTTTCCTCGTGGGGCTTGGTCTGCAAGCCCTTAACCATACGAGTGGCCCTTCTCTGGACCCTCTCCAGGTTATCCGGCATCCCTCTTGAAGTGCGGTGCCCAGAATTGCATGCAGTACTCCAACTGCAGTCTGACCAGCGCCCGATAGAGGGGAAGTATCACCTCCTTGGATCTATTCGTCATGCATCTGCTGATGCACGATAAAGTGCCATTAGCTTTTCTGATGGCTTTGTCAGATGGGGTCCCCCCCCCCCATGGTTCCCTCCCCCATTCTCCAGCCTCCCCAGCTTACCTTGCACAAAGTCAGGTCATAGATTCATAGATGCTAGAGTCGGAAGGGATCTCAACAGATCATCAAAGAGTGCTGGGGTCAAATGACCCCAGCCAGATGCCTATCCAGCCTTCTCTTAAAGACTCCCAAGGTAGGGGAGAGCACCACCTATCTTGGAAGCCCATTCCAAATTTTGGCCACCCTTACTGTGAAGAAGTTTTTCCTGATGTCTAGCCTAAATCTGCTCTCTGTCAGTTTGTGACCATTGTTCCTTGTTACCCCAAGAGGTGCCCTGGTGAACAGAGCATCTCCGATCCCTGGCTGGGTCCCCCTAATGAATTTGTAGGCAGCCACAAGATCAGCTCTCAGCCTTCTCTTGTGGAGGCTGAAGAGGTCCAGGTCCCTCAGTCTCTCCTCATAGGGCTTGTCCTGTAAGCCCCTAACCGTACGATCGGCCCTCCTCTGGACCCTCTCGAGTCTATCAACATCCTTCTTGAAGTACGGCTCCCAAAACTCGACACAGTACTCCAACTGTGGTCTGACCAATGCCACAGAGGGGAAGTATCAACTCCTTGGTTCTATTTGTCATGCATCTACTGATGCATGATAAAGCGCGGTTAACTTTGCTGATGATTTCGTCACACTGACAACTCATGCTTATCTTGGAGTCCACTATGACTCTGAGAATGCTTTCCACTTCTGTGCTGCTGAGAGGGTCACTTCCCAGCCAGTAGGTGTGCTGGATGTTTTTTGCACCCTAGGTGCAGCACTGTGCACTTGTCCTTGTACTGCGTCCTATTGTGTGCTGCCCACTTTTCTAACCCATCTATGTCTGCCTACAATCATTCTCTACCCCCCAGAGTGTGCACTTTACCCCACAGTTTAGTATCGTCTGCAAACTTGGACAGAGTACACTTCACACCCACATCCAAGTCACTGATGAAGATATTGAAGAGTACAGGTCCAAGGACTGAAACCTGTAGGTCCCCACTACCCGCATCCTTCCAGGTCGATACTGACCCGCCTACTACTACTCTCTGGGTGCGACTGCTAAGCCAATTTGCCACCCACCAGGTCCCTGCAGCTTGCACCGCTGCCTGTCCTGCATGGACAGGCAGTGTGCTTCAGTGAAATCTCCAAAGTTTGCAGATGATACTAAATTAACCCAGGTAGTCAAATCCCAACATGAGAGGAGCTGCAGAAAGATCTCACCAGGCTGAGTAGGCCAAAAGATGGCAAATGATCTTCAGTGTTGGCGAGTACAAGGGAATGCACATGGAGAAAACTACCCACAATGATGCATGCATAGTTCTGGGTTCTGAACTAGCAGTTATGACTGGGAAAGAGACCTTGGAGTCATTGTAGCTTAATCAGATGTCAGCTCAGTGTGCAGTGGCAAGAACAAAATGCCAGCTGTTGCCAGCTGTGAACTGTTGGGCATTAAGAAGGAAAAAGAAAACAAAATAGAAAACATCATCATGGCACACTACATAAATCCATGGTGTGCCCACACCTTGAATGCTGTGTGTAGTTGTGGTTTCCACACCTTAAAAAAGATGTAGTAGAACTATAAAAGGCTCAGAGAAAGCAAGCAGAATGATCAGGGATATGGAGCAGCTGCCATACCAGGAGACTGAAAAGGTTAAGACTGTTGTTTGGAAGGGGGAAGGATAAGGAAGGATATAATAGAGGTCTACAAAATCATGAAGGGTATAAACCAAGTGAATAGGGAACTAGGGTACAACTACTGAAATCAGTAGGAGGCAGGTGTAAAGCTACCTTTTATGCAGTGGAACTCATTACCACAAGAGATTATAGAAGTAGATAGTGTAGCCAGGTTTGAAAAGGACTACAAATTCATGGCTGATCGATCTATTAACAGCTCTTAAACAGATCAGTCAGAGATGTTTCCTCTGGCATCTCTAAACCAATGACAGTGTATACCAGGGAGTGAAAAACCAGAAAATAGATCCCTTTAGATCTAATTCAATGCTTTCCCTCTAAAGCATCCACTCCTGCCACTGTCAGACACAGGATATTAAGCTAGATGGATCACTGGTCTGACTCAGTATAGAACTTATTATATTCTTATGGCTTCTTTTCCCCCAGCACTTAGCTTCCAAGTTTGAAGAGCCTCCCTGATGTAACTGCCCACCACCTCTCCACATAGTCCCAGCCTGTAGTTACTGGACTGGCAGCCTAGCTGTGTCCCATCCAGTACCTCCTATCCTGGTTTCCAGCACTCCCTTTAATCCAGGGGTGGGCAAAATATGGCCCGTGAGCCAGATGTGACCTGCAAAGCCATTCTGTCTGGCACATGGGGCCCCTAAAAAATTGAGAAAATATTTATCTGCTCCTGACTGCCTGTCAAAGATGATAGGGGCAGTAGGACCTATGGGGAGCCTCGGAAGGAATGCAGCAACCCAGCTAGGGCTGTTTGGGGGGGCGGGGTGCGTGAATCAGGCAACTGCCCCGGGTCCCGCAGTTAGGGGGCCCTGCGGAGCTGGGGAGAGTGGTGCAGCGATTCCACACTGCCACCAGCTCCACATCTGGCTGCTCAGCACCCCTCCCCTCCACTGAATCCACTGCTGGCTTCCTTGTATCTGGGGGCAGGGCCCTGTACAGGCTGATTTGCCCCAGGTCCTGCTTGGGTTATCGCTGAGCCCAGCCCCGCCCCACCCCCAGCAATTTCCCTGCCTTCCTGCCCCCACACAGCTCCAGCACCACATGGCTCCTGGCTGCATCACCTGACTGGGGAGCATGGAGTCCACATCGGTACCAGGGTGTGTATGTGTCGCATTGGTACCGGGGTATGTGTGTATGTGTTCTTAGGGTGAGTCCCACACGCACATCCCACCATGCACGTGCACTCACCCCCCCCCCCCCCCCACACTGCCATACACGCAGACCTCCACACCCGCACCCCTTCACACACCCCAGCAACCCTCCCACCCACACACAGGTCCCCCACAAACCCCATACCTACCCACACCCCACATATCCACACACACCCGCATGTTCCCTCACCGCACACCCATGCCTCCTCACACCCCACATACCCACACATTTACGCACCCACAGTCCCCCACAATATAGAAGATAGACTTCATTTTAAGCTAGTATATACAATCACCTCTATGTACACTACACAAACGCATGTAAACAAGGGCAAAAATATTTTTTTAAATCAAATTAATGAATGTTGTAGATGTTTGCTTTTTAAAATATAATTTGGTATTTTTTCTGGTTTCAAGATGGCAAAATCCCTAGTTGAAAGGAGTGCTTCTGGGGGCAAGGGGAGGAACTTCTGGTGGCAAAGTTCAGGGGTTAGGGAGCAGAACTTTCAGTCCTAAGATGATGACCAGGGGGTGGGGCACATGTGGCTCTCAACACCTTTCCAAAACTGGGTAAGTGGCCCTCTGCCTGAAATAATTGCCCACCCCTGCTTTAATCGGTGCTCAAGACTGGTGCCCCCTTCGCCCACCCATATTTACACTATTGTCTATTTCTATATAAATTGAAAACCCAGTCCAGCCCTGGGCTTTGCTAAACTAGAAATGAAAGTGATTACAGTTGCACTCTTGGTAAAAGTGAAGCACATTGTATTTTTATTTCTAAGCATAACATTCTAAAGAACTGCTATAGGCAAAGTGACCAAAAACATTAGACAGTCACGGTAGCTTTCTTCTATCCTAGCTAAAACAAGTACTTTTCCTTTTATCCTGCATTTTTATATGCTGTTACAACTTTCTTCATGATAGCTAATGCCTTGCCCCTCTGTCACCTTTACAGAGGCCTGTATCAGAGCCATCATCAATCTGCCAGCACCTCCTTGTGATCACTTAAAGAAATGGCTGTGCTTTATATTTGAAAGGGGCAATAGTGCAGCCCACCAGGATGGGGGATATGCATATGCCAGCAGGAAAAATGTAATAGAATATATTGGGCCCAGTCAGGGCTGACCCTAAGGGGTTGTGGGGCCCCCTTAACATTTCTATATAATTAAAAAGAAGTTCATATAATTAAAAAAAAAACAACCTCACCGATCATGATCAGTGTGGCACCACCTATATTGTGAAATCCATTGGGAGGGCAGGGGCAGGGC
This sequence comes from Alligator sinensis, assembly GCF_000455745.1. NCBI lineage: Eukaryota > Metazoa > Chordata > Crocodylia > Alligatoridae > Alligator > Alligator sinensis. The sequence goes on along the minus strand of NW_005842181.1, from coordinate 1,190,101 downwards.
TGCGACTTGCGGCTCAGCCATCACTGGCTGTGGGGCCAGGGTCAGGGCTGAGAGATATGGGTGGCGCAGGCTGCAGAGAAGGATGGAGGCGGTAGCCCTGGTGCTGGCACTGAGGGTGCTGCCGCTGGCTCAGCCCACCCTGGGGGTCTGCCTGCAGCACGGGACAGCTGAGGTAAGGGCCGTGCCGGGCGGGCTGGGCTGGGCTGGGTTGGTGGGCACTTTTGCAGCAGGGGGCCCTGAGCCGAGCCATGGTGCCCAGTGCCTGGCAACCTCGCAGGGCTCTAGGCCAGGCTATGCTGTGGAGCAGGCACTAGGCAGCACCTCTGCCACAGCCCTCAGAGCTGGGAGCAGGGCTTACCTGCTGTTACTATGTTTTGTTGATGGTTTCAACAACCCTAAACCAGACTTTTAGCAGTCCTCATCTTCCTAAAAACTAATGCACAATGTCAGGAAAACAGGAGATGAAATTGAACTTAATTCTCTTTTACTCCCTCTCTGTGTGACACTATATCTGAATTTACCCAGGTCTGGTCAAGATAATTTAGTCCTCAAAACTCTCTAATTGCTTGATCTTTATTTCAAATTCACAACAGTTTTCATTCACCATTCTTCAAGACTGCCTATAGTCTTTTTCAGTAATTGATTTAATTATTGGTCTCTTTCTTCATAGTCCTTCATATTCCTTCTGTCTGGCAGGTAACTGGAGATGGGGCCTCATGAAAAGTTTACACCTAGATTCTAGCTTTCTCACATAGTTTATGGGATATTGGTGTTTGAAGGCTTGTTTTGGTTATAGGAACAGAATACAGCTGCAAAAAAAGAAAAAAATAGGGTAACATTGAATCTCCTTTTTGCCCTCTGAAATAATTAAAAATTTTCTGTTTTTAGAGTCTCAAAAATCCACTGTCAGGTAGTATTTAGATGTAGTAACGTAGATTTGCCTACACTGTAATTTCAGTGATGTCCATGGCTCTCCGTACAGTTATACCATAGTGAATCCAGCCAAGTATACTTTCTTTTCTTTTCAGTTTTCCTTAGGACTGAAACTGTCTTAAATGCCAATTCTAGACAATTAATTTTGCATCTGTAAGGTTGCAAGCCCCAGCCGCCAACCCTGCTGCACTCTCTCCCTCACCATGGGGGCCTCAATCTGTCCCCTGTCTCCCCACCACACATTGCCTGTGCCTCCCCTGCCAGACTTACCTCCACTGCTGCCTGGCTGTATTTCTGGCCATGCACATGTGTGCGCACATGCACGTGGTGCCCCCTGCGTCCACTCCTCCCAGACCCAAGCAGCTCCTTGCAGGCTAAAACTGTGCATTGTTCTCTCCTAAAGGAGAAAATCCACATTTTTATGCATTTATCCACAGCAAATAGAAAACCCAGATCCCTGGTAATGATGCACCATACAACATGCACCCCCTTTTTCAGAAGCCTATATCCGCCTAAGAGTACACCTTACAAAATGACATGAGAATAGTGACTTGCTAGAGCTGCCTGGTCTAAGACAGCGCAGTCAAACTGATGGCCCATAGACCTCCTGAAACATTTGAAGTGTTAAATTGCAGCCTGGGGGATTTGCTGGTGTGGCTGCTAGAGCTGCTGTACTGGTGTGGCATCAGAACCTAAGGAGTCAGTGCTGTTATCACTTGCTTGATGCCCCCTCCCGGTTTCTTTACCTGATGGTAAATTTGAGACCTTCAGTTGCTGTTGGTTACTAAAATTGGTAGCAAGGGAAAACGTGGGGACAGGTGACAGAAGTAGTCACTCCTGGTTTAAGATGTAGGTACAGCCCTTGTTTAAGATACAGAACTCAGGATGTGGAGCCATGAACTGCCAGTATAGTTCTCTCACCAGTCATTGTGTGCCCTGGGCACGCCTGTCAACCTCCTAGGCTCAGTATCACTTCACTGATGGGGAAACTTAAGCTATAAAGCTAGTCTCTCTCCCTTGTGCAGATTTGGAGCATAAGTGCATAAAATTGCCCATATAGCAAAATTCATTATTCAAAAAAATTAGTCTTAAATAACAGATTTCCCTCTCTCACCATCTGTACATACAGATCATTTGCTCAGCACAGCACATAGCAATGCAGACCTTTGACCTAAAGAGTTGTATTTTCTTCTTTGAAGAGCTTCCAATCTACAGCTACTAGAATAATATAGAGCATTACAACAAAGAAACAGAGTGACTAATGATCGTTTTAACTGGAATGTGTCAAGGGTCCACCAGGTGTAGCACAAAATCATTAGACAAGATGAGAGAGAAAAATGAATGGCTGAGATGGACATCAGTCTCTGGAGGTCTCACTTATAGATGATACCTTCTCTTGTGTAAACTCTGAGGGTCTGTGACCTGGCCATCAGCTCCTTGTAGGCTGTCCTTTGTGGAGCAACTAAACTCACCTCAATCTTGAGGTAACAGGAAACTCATGAGTAATGACAACACAAAACAATCAGCATCCACTGATGGGCCCCTGGGTCTTGTCTCCCAGGCCCACAGGCCCCTGGCTGGGGCCTTTTACCTTCACCCATTTAAGAACTACCTTGCAGGCTCAGCAGCTCCCTGCTGTGCCCCTGGCAGTCGTCGTGTGGGGCCCTCCTCTGGGTCCCCTTCCTCTCCCACCTTGGCCCCGTCTCACCTGAGGCTGGGCTCTCCGGTTCACTCCTGCTGGTGCTCCTGCCACTTGCCTTGGTGGCCCCACATGGCTCTCCCCCTTGCGTAGGCCCCGGGCTGTCGTAGCCCCGTGGCCTGACACTGATGCCTGTCTCACCACCCAGTGCAGTCTCTGGCTTCCGCCCCTACTTAAGGGCTCCCTGCCAGCATGGTTTTTCCGTGGCGCTTGGCCCGTTTCTCTTGGCCCCAGTGCCGCACACCTCTCTCTTACCACGTTCAGTGGTGCGTTCTCTGCCTCTTCCTGGGACTCCTCCAGGGTGTGCTGCTGCCTTTTGGTGGTATTGCTGGGCCTTCCTCCCAGAGTGCCCCCTGGGTGTGCCGCAGCCTGTCTTGTGCAGTGCTCCATGGCGCTCCCTGGTTCTTCCCAGAGAGGCTCCTCAGTGTGCTGCTGCTTCTCCTGTGCTGCTCTCCATGGCACTTCCCAGCCCTCCTCCAGCAGCATCCCACAGCGTTCCCCTGCCACTATGCTCCAGCTTCCCCATGCTCTACCTCCAGCTGGTCTCCCAGCTGCTTTTTCATCCACCCACTCTTCCCTCTGGCCCTGCCTTCTCTATCCGCTGATTTGCAAGCTCAGGCAGTCCCGAAAATAGTGTGCCTGACTCTGCCATCTTGGCGTCTCCCTGCAACTGCCACTCATTACTTCCCCTGTAGTGAGTGATGGGGAGAGTCAGGGTGGGCTCTCTCTTCCCCTTTCACAGGGAGTAAACAAAGAATATAACCTTCACCCCTCCCAACATACCACATAGAATATAAAAAAAACATTGAAACCTATACTTCTTATACATTAAAGGCAAATTTATCTTTCTGCAATGGATTCCATGCCCTTGGATTTTCTCTGTGGAAATGGGAACATATTCAGTGTTTATATAGGTTTTCCATGTGTGTGTAGAAAACAATTTTTGTGGGGGTTTTAATACCTTTTTCCAGTAACATATTCTTACTATTAATATGTTAACATTTGTCAACCCTTACCCCACATCCTTATATATACAGTGTCTTTTATTCAGTATAAAAGGAAAAACTGGTAATCACAGATTGCATTTCATAGTAATGGCTGGCAAATACTTTTTAGTTACAACCACTGAGTATATGTATGCCTAATTTCTTGGAAGAGCTGTCCAGACCTGTTTGAGTTATGACCTTCCCTAATAGTGTACAGTAGCACACATTGTTGTTCTTAAATAAATAACCAATTTCTTTTCCTTTTCCCCAACCCCTTGTTTTCTTTTGCAGCCTACACTCTGGATAATGTCAATGTACAGGGATATTTTGTCTATTCTTTTAACGACAGGACTGCTCCTAAATATGGCCTCTATCGTTACATTGCAAATCAGTATGAAACAAAGCCTTCCATGAAACATTACAGAGAAATAATTGACAATAATGGTTTTCCCAGTTCAGAAACTCCTGAAAGATGGTGCCCAGAAGAGCTTGCTTTATGCCCTGAATGCAGCTTTTTCCGAACCAGAAAATCTTTATTAGCCTTTATCTCCTTTATATTTTTTGCTTTCATTGTTACCATATTCTTCATTATTTACCACTCCAGGAGAGATGAAAGAAGGTATAAATAATGCTGCTGCTTCAGCTACAGCACTGACTACTATGTCACTTGCATTCCTTTGGGAACTCTCAAATAATTATATAGCAATGTTGTAATCACTTCAGCACTAGGGAGCCCTTTGCACTGCCTAATGCTGTGAAACATTAAAGCTGAAAATGAATTGTGAACACAGGAAATCCTTTTCTGGGTTTTAGTATATTTGGTTTGTGACCTAGATTCTAGTGGTCAAATTTATCTCAACTTCAACTGGAGACCTTTCTTTGAGCAGATTATTTTTCTTTATAGGCAAATGCATTGCTAACCAAGGCCTATATTAGTTGAACCGTGAAGACACTAACCAATTAATCCATTTGGACGTAAATTGCTTTTTGTGGAGTAATAGAAAAATCTAGATGCCAAGTTCTCAGGAGAAAGCCTGATGAGAAAGATAATAAGCTATCTTCCTGGTTAGATTTTACCCAAGTATCACCTGACTAAAACCAACATTCAGCTGTAATATAGAAGAAGACTAAATAGAATTAGACTAAGTAACTAGACATCACAAAAGGAAAAAAATAGTTCTGTTGCAAAGCATAAGTCAGGAAGTAAGGACATCAGGATTCTGTTTTTGCTGTGCTAGTGACTTTGAGAGGTTGGCTTCTGGCTTCGCATTCCTTACCCACATTGTATCAGTTGGTGTTGCCTACCTCCCATGATGCAGTGTGTACTTTTTTGTTTCTGACCTAAACCAATCATTGGAAAAGAGCAGCAAAGTGAATTGGGGCATGTTTTGAGGGCAGAAGAGCTGGCCCCTGGCAAGGAAGAAGGGCTCATGCCTCGGAGATGGGGAAGGGCTAGGGAGGGATCTTGTTCTATTTCAGCTGGTGGACAAAGAGCAGGAACACCATGGAACTATAGTGTGCTTCCCAATGGCAGATGGAAAAGCTGAATAGATTACTTCTGCCCCTGGTATCAGGAAACTGTATACCTGACAATGGGGGCAGGGCTATTACAGCATTTAGTATCCAGAAACTTTCACTCCTACTTGTTGTCTTCTCCTAACATTTAATGAATAAACACAGAAATTAGCCGCTCCCTAGATTCAAGTAGGTTAGGGAAATCTGAGTTGAGCTGAGGAAGATGGCTTTAAATTTAAGTGAGCCTAGACCTGGAGGTTTAATGCCTTTATATTGCATATACATTTCACACCAGTATTCTGGTATCCTGATACCTTGTTTGCCAAGCATTTAAGTTTTGGACCATCTATTTGTGGAGCTTATGCATTAAATCTCTGAGAACTTGACCCAGCTCTTATGGGAATCTTTTTGCTGACTGTAACACCGGGGTAGGCAAAATGGTGGATCTGGCCAGCAGCCAGACTCCATTTCCCAGCACCCCTGCCCACATGGCTGGGGCTGATTTCCATGGAGACCCCAGCAGCAGTTGTACTGTGATAGTGCAAGGCTGGGGTTTCCATGGAGACCAGTCCCAGCAGCGCTGGCATTGTGGGGAGCTGCTGAGATCTTGCAGTGGTGACAGAATAGTCTGGAAGCAGGGCAGAGCTGTGATCTGCAGCCTGCATGCTCCAGGGAGGCGTGTGCAGGCTGCAGATCGCTGCTGTGCCCTGGCTCCTTGCAGCGGTGTCAGTGTGGTCCAAAGCTGGGACAAAGCCACAATCCACTGCCTGCACACCCCTGCAGGCTGCAGATCGTGGCTTGGCCCTGGCTCTGGACCATGCTGTCACCACCACAAGATCCCAGTGGCTCTGGAGCAGCTCCTTGCCCCACCGTGTACCCTGCCAGCACTGCTGGGGCTGGTCTCCATGAAAACCCCAGTCTTGTGCTATCACAGTACAGCTGCTGCTGGGGTGTCCATGGAAGCCAGCCCCAGCCATGAGGACAGGGGCTGCTGGGAAATGGGAGTCTGGCTGCTGGCCAGATATGCCATTTTGCCCACCCCGGTGTTACAGTCAGTGGAAGTATTCCAATAAGAGTTGGGTCAAGTTCTCAGAGTTAATGTGTAAGCATTTATGGAAATGGAGTCCACTGCTGGCTGGATCCAGTCTGCGGGCCAGACTTTGTCTGCCCCTGCTGTAACAGGAGTTATGTCAGGCTGGAATAGCACTCAGACCCGAAAGTGTCATTGAAAGTCTGAGCAACTCTGCTCTGTCAACAGAATAAATTAGCCAAATAGTACCAATGTTATTTTTTCATCAACAGAACCATAGAAATCAAGAGATGCAAAATGACTGTGGTCCTTTTCCAATCATACCCATTAATCAATGCAGGAGCCTGCAGTCTGCATAAAATGATGCAGTGACTTCTTTCTCTCTGCTGGCAGTCTTCAACTGTATTTTCATAGATTTCATAGATTTCATAGACATTAGGGCCGGAAGGGACCTCGGAAGATCATCGAGTCCAGCCCCCTTCCCAAGGGCAGGAAGTCAGCTGGAAGTCATACTTGTGTTTTCATGTTGTCACATGTCCACCACTAAAGATGAGTTTTAATCTATTACACTCTGTGTTAGTTACCAAGTTGTGTATCCAGCAGGGTCTAAATTTGCTGTATTGAATGTGAATGTTTATTTACTGTAAATTGAAATTTATATGTGAAATACGTGACTTTTGTTTGGTTAGAAGATTTAGTATCCTAGCACAAAGATTAATATATTTGTCCTTTAGTTCCAGATGTATAATAGCCTGATTTGCACTAATATATATTTTGCTATCAGGATTAATGTGACAAATTCTGGGTAAATGATAAAATAGAGGAAATGTATATTAGCCTGCTAGGATTTGCTGAGGAAAATATATTTGAAAATGTTGTGGTGTTTCTACATTTACCCATTGCCATATGGTACTGCATGGACTGCAAAGAGACAGTTCTCCCTGAATATATGGAGTGCTAAATTGGTTTCTCTGTGTCATTGCAATGAATCACTTTCTAGTTATGATTTTGATAAAGAGCCTACTGCACAGTGTCAAGTGGAATCTCAATAGATAGTAAAGAAAATATAATATTTATTTAATACATACACTGGCTAGATACTACCTATATGCTGTTTTTTCTTTATATAACTATGACAATGCTAGAATAATAAAACAGCAGAACTGATTTTAGAGTAGCATACATAGAATCAAAATATTTAAAACTCATAAAAAATCTAGTGCAGTTCTTACCAGTTTCGTTGAGTGTCTTGTAAGCACTTGTGCTGAGCGCCTCTGAAAATCATCCTTGTTATGCTTAATCCAAAACAGTCTCATTACCATGTTACAATTTTTTCCTGACTGGAAAGTCATTTAAAATGTGTGTGCAACATGCTGACATTTTACTATGAGGGAATAATAGGCAAGTCACTAACATATTGCAGTTTATAGTGGAACCACAGTGGGGGGCCAAGAGCAAAAAAGCATGCCTGTGGTCAGATGGAAGGGAACATACTGCAGGCTTTTCCAGTACTTAGAAGAGACAATTTTGTCATCACTGAATGGAAAAGAATTAGGATTTTTTCATATGGTTCTTACTGGCTATATAATTTGCAAGTAAATGGGGCTTTATTATAAGGAAGCCAGAGAAACATTATCACATAGAAAAAAGGTTTTGTGACTTGTGGATATAATATAGCCCTTTGTATGTTTTCTTTCACAACAGCTATTAAGTATCATTGCAGAACACTGATCTCTTGGTTTTAGATATAATAATATGCAGAAGAATTTTCATCTACCCTACCTATAGAAGTACCTGTGCTGGCTGATTTATAATGAAACAATGGGAGTTTTTTAGACTTTTGAGCCAAATGTAACATCTGCTCACCATAATTACCCTTGGCACTTTCCAAGTGCCCTACCTTATTAAAGCACTGGACAGATTTTAGTGAATTAATTGTACATCTCTATCACAGAGGTGTGGTCTAGGCAAACTATGGGCTGATTTGAATCAGCTGTCCTCCAGACTTGGGAATCTACTTGTTTTTATGTAAGTTAGGTACAGTTGCCAGGCTCAGACTAACTGATTCTGCTTCTCAGTAAGAAAGGGGGCTAGATACCTTTTTTCTCTTTCAGTTATTTATTTGTAAATGGTAATCTAGCATTTTTCTATGAAAAGTTAATCCAAAGGAGCCTGGCCTCTGGCTGAACACCATGCAGATTTCTATCCATCAAAATATGGTAATATTACCTGGGACTTAATATGTATTTTATGAAAAATCACAAGAATATGCATGTAAGACTGCTGCTGCCAATATGCCATAGGAAGTGTATATTTTTGTTTTGATTTTAATTGTGCTAATAAAATGTGCATTACTGATTTGTTTTCTGAAAGCTACATATCTAATAATTGTATTGTAAAATATTAAATTATATTTTTATCCAAAATATCTTGTGATACAGGTGGAAATCTTCTGTTTCATTTCCTGATACAAGCAGTACAGAATGAAAGCTAGAAAGTCTTTGCAAATTAATGTTGTATTTATGTTATAAGGACCTCACTTAGAAATGAAATAAAAATACTGTACAGTCCAAAATGGAAACTTTAATTTCAAACTGTCCAGCTTTCTGTTTATAAGATAAAGGATACAGGTCCTTTAGTATATCAAGAGAAGCTATTGTGATAATATTTATATGTTGTTTTAAGTTATTCTTTGTTAATTTCCCAGTATCACAAAAATAACTGTAATTGTGCTGGTTGACATTATCAGGGATTAACTCTATGTCTAAATTTAAGGTTTTCTGGTTTAGCTATATAATTAACTGCGTGTGTATGTGTATGTGTTTCAACATGGTTACATTGATAAAAAGCCCTATTGTGAAAGATGTTAAAGCACTCTAAAAGTGCTTTGTGCAACAGATTATTTTGCGATGTATACTCCCTATACTGAAGCAAGCTGCAGGTACATCAAATGTGTTTTGTCATTATAGCTACAGCACTAATTATTACATTATTTTTATATGTTTTAAACAAAACCAAAAAGTTAAGGAGAGGGAGGGCATTTGGATAGGTAGGGGTGGGGACACCAGACATAGAATCAAAACATTCAAAACCCAGAAAAAATCTACTGATAGTGATCTTATCAAAATGCCTTACTCCTGTTCTCTTTGTCTAGACACTTTGGAAGAAGAACAATTTTGCTTGAAGACATTATTCAATGAGAAATTTCCTTGTTGAAGAGAAAAAAATCTGTTATTGGTTTGTAGCTCTTTGCCTCAGCTGAAAAAGTTTAATCCAGTTTCCACTTTAGGCACACAAAGTTGATGTAGGGAGGCTGAGAGAAGAAGATATAAAAAGTCAGAAGTTGTTTCTCTCTCTTACGTAAGCAGTTCAGCTGCTGGAAAGCCAGAAGCACAACACACTGCAAGCCTTGACCTTGGCAAACTGCTGATGGTAGAGCATTGCAGAGTTAGAGTTGTGCTGCTTGCTTAAGGTCACTGTTTATATAACTTTGCCAAGGTTTTTGTGTCTGTGAAAGGTGGGCAGAAGGGCAGAAAAACAGGAAAAAACACCAGAGATACAGGATCAGAAAAGCCAAAGGCACTGAGGATGTGGCTTCAAGAAATGCTGAGAGAAATAGAAACTAGAAGCTTTTGGGCCAAGTGCTGATTCTTTAGGGGATAGGAATTGTGAGTATCTCCTATCATTTCATGTCCTACTTCGTTTAGGGAAACAGGGCTTTGTATATTCTTTGGAAAGAAAAGAGTGGGAAGGAGGGAAAGGATAGCCTCAAATAAACACCTGATTCTGTCATCAGTTTCTCCTGTTATGGGAACAACCTGCTAACTAACCACTTGGTTTCATATCTCAAGGGTTGCTCAGAAGATGACTATGGCAATGATAACATCATCTACTTTTGTCCTCACAGCTGGCCCCAACAAATCACCTTTCAGGATCAAGTTGATGAAGGCTGAAGGATGCAACTGTAAATTACTGAATGGCGTGTAGGACAGGCGATCCAAGTTGATTAAGGTGTCTAAAGATTTTTATCCTTTCAAGTAAGTTGCCTGGTATTGAGTGGCTCCATCTGCAGGGCAGTGGCGGTGCCCTCAACTGGCTTTTGCTTACGGCAGGGGTTGGCAATATTTTCCCAAGGTGGGCTTTAATGACCCAGCTCACTGTGAAGGCAGGCTGATGCTAGGATCAACCTGTGGTACATTGCCAAAGACCCTCCTCAATTAACTGGAACCAAAGGCTCTGTGAGGTGGCGTCAACCTGCAGGTCACAGGTTCCTGACCCCTGTTTTATTGCATATTGTAGGATGGTCTTGGTGTTCTACGTCTTGTTTCTTGTAGCTGTGTGTGAAGGCTTAAAGTGGTGATTCTGGGGGAATACAGGGATAAACAATTTCCACCAAATGCAGGGAATTTGAGTCAGTGACCCAAGAGGTCCCTTCTTGTCCTGTGTTCCTGTCTGCTCTGGGAATTTGTGTATTAAATCAATCTCGGGTTTATTTTGGATTGTCGTCTGGGTTCTAAAGCTTTTGGTACTGATAATACTGATCTGTGCTTCCATCATTAGTTCCTTCTCCTAATGGAAACAGCTGAGTATTGACTGAGTTAAAAGGGGTCAAAGCACAAATTGCCTGATCTGTAAAATAAGGAAGTTCTATAGTCTGACAGTGGCAGTGTCAAACACTGATTAGAGACTACCTTAAACCGTACCAAAGTCTGGCAATGATATTCCAGGAAAAAATAATCCAAATAATGGATCTCATTCAAACTACTGAATTGTATGAGTTATCCAAGGCAAACTGTCTAGCTCCATCCTCTTTGGAATCACCCTTAGCTACCTGAAGGGGGTTTCCAAAGAGGATGGAGCTAGACTGTTCTCAGTGGTGACAGATGACAGAACAAGGAGCAATGGTCTCAAGTTGAAGCAAAGGAGATTTAGGTTGGATATTAGGAAAAACTTTTTTGTGAGGAGGGTAGTGAAGTGCTGGAACAGGTTACCTAGAAAGGCGGTGGAATCTCTGTCCTTGGAGGTTTTTAAAGCCCGGCTCAACAAAGCCCTGACTGGAATGACCTAGTTGCGGCTGGTCCTGCTTTAACCACGGGGTTGGACTAGATAGTTTCCTGAGATCCCTTCCAACCCTAGCTTTCTATGATTCTATGAACCTGTGCTCCCTGGATTGGTCCTCGACAGACAGCTCTCCTGGATAACTTCTTGGGAGAGGTATAAACCCCTGGTCTGAGCTAAGCAGGTAGAATGCTCCAATTGCATTCAATTTCCATTCGAGTTCGATTCCTTCTTTGGGTAAAGTTTCATTTTCCCAGTAGAAAAAACTGGGATTGTGATACTTAGTCATTTGGCAGGTCCATCAGGAGGCTTGGTCAGGTTAGAAAGTAAAGCAGGCTGTCTGCAGTAGTTCAGAATGTTTGTTGATAGTTCATGTCTTGAGTAACTTCCCTCTCTCCCTTTCTCTGCTGATCCTTCTCTCACTTGGGATGAAATGTTTTTTAATTCCAAAAGCTGGAAAAAAATCACCCATAAGCTGAGCTCTTGGTGTCGCTGTCCCCTAGCTTGGTACTTACTGCACCTTTAAGTGTATGTCTCATGGGGATGTGCAAATGTTTTACACATTTGTAACTCATTTATCAGTCACATTGCTGTAGGATATGTGACTGGACATTGTCTTGCTTTACATACAGTGATCTGGATGGATCTTGCCCTGTGCAGCATACATTTGATTCTATTTATTATTTATATGCACATTCCTCCAGCTGGTAACATATTATTATGGGATAAAAAGAAAAAAATGCAACCTAGCTTTTATTATTTTTTCCTTATGTTTCTTTGGTCCTATTTGGTCCTATCTAATCATTCTATAAATGCACAGGAGACACTGTCAAGGTCTTAATATTATAGTAGTATGGTACTCCTGTACCTCAGCCATTCATCTTCTGCCTTTAATTACAGAGACTGATCTGAGAAGCACTTAAAAGATTAAATTACTCAGTTCTTTGAAAAAATAAATGCAATCTGTATCTCTTTTCTGATCAATGTGAGTGATCGCTGAAAAAGGATGCCGAAGGCAAAATTTACAGTGATGATGGAGAGGTATTTATTTTAGTTTATTCCATTGTTCCCCGTTTAATTTTTCATTATCTGGCAATAATTGTTTTTATATTGATAACAACAGTGATTTCCTATAATAGCTTCTTTCAGCTGTCAGTATCAAAGTGATTTACAAAGTAAGATGAATGTCATTTGCTCAGCTCTTCACAAACATGAAAGTCAAGATATAGAATTATTCAACTTGCCCAAATGTATGGAGGGGCTTGATGGCAGGACAGGAAACACATTGTAGGCTTACTGAACCCTCTTCCTGTGTCCTACCTATGTCATAATGCTGCCTCCTCACAGCACACATTCCTCTGTTAGCATGCTTAGAGAGCTATAGAGTGTAGTAGGATAATAATCTGAAACCATAACATCATTTAAAATAAATTTAGAGCCACAGTCTGTGCAATTCATCAAACTGTCTAAGCCATGCATTAAAACATCCATGGTGGCACATTCTGCACCAGTATGGAGACCATTATTAATGCAAGGTCATTCCCACTCACTGCCGGGGAGCTGATTTTGTTGCTGAAAAGGTACAGAGTGCAAGAAGGGTAACAAGCCTGATTAGGTCCTTGAGGTTTAAGGCATGTGGCCCATTTTTCCAAGAGTGGCCTTTACAATTAACTCATATTGTTTCCATGAGACTTGGAGGGATTTTTCTGGTTTCTATGGAAATACTGTGCATTCAGAGGGAATATGGTCTTGTTTCTTTTATTTGATGCCTTAGCAGCTACTGCAGAGGAAGCAGTTCCCAGTGCAGTCTTCTGACTAAGGAGCCAGCATCTTTGTGACTATACACAAAGATTCAGGTCTGCCAGGGTGTAGCTTGGGAAACAGTTGTGAAGTTTGGTGTCTGCCAGGATTTGTTCCACACTCAGTGAACTGATAAAAATGTTGCTGCTGCTGGAGGCAATAATGCATATAACTTTGTTATCTCAGTCAGCAGCAATCTCTCCTAAAGTCTCTGAGTACCTATTTTTCAAACAGATAAGCCTGTTTTTCAAGCAGATTTTCAGTTATTTATATGGTCAACCGTTTCCCTCTGTCTGTATCATTGTTTGTCTATCTTTTGATGCCTGAACATGCCGGACATTTAGCAAAACACATTATTCGTCCTGTTTCATGGTGCTGGGGTTTCCATGGCAGATGCATTCAGCTGCTCTCCTTCTCCCAGATCAGCTTTGACCCAATTATATTTCTGTCCCCAAGGCTCTTTATAAGTGAAGTAGCCCTGAGACACGCCTTTCTTTGATTTCCAGGCCGCAAGTCAGGTACTTCAAGCCAAGTCTTTTTATCATTAAACTTCTCTTCCTGAAACAAGATTGCACAGATCCTAATCAGGATAACTGTATTGACTGGTACACATTGACCTAGAATGCTTTCTTACTTAAACAAGAAAACAGCTTTCTTCTGAGGAGGCCATTTGAAAGGTCACCCCTTCCCCACAGTGTTTTGTGACCCACCTGGTCTCACACCAGCAATTCCCACTTGGAGAAGTTGCTTTGGGGTCCACGCTGACACACCCTTTGCCCCTCACTCACTAGCTTTCATTGCTAAGCAAGCGGCCTGTGCCCTGAGCTAAGGTCTGGCGAGTGATGGCAATGGGGGGAGGTTGGTCACAGGGAGGATGAGGTAGGGAACTGGAAAGCAGCAGGGAATAGTTTCTGGCTGTGAAGCACATTGGCTGCCCTGTAGGTATCTCGAAATATGCACCTTGTGCAAGGTGTTTGGATACTGTGCTAACACAGGTGGCGTATACACCTGAGAAGCTAGGCACAATCTCCCTCTCTCCTAATCTTAAGAGAAGCTGCAGTACAGTCAGAGCAGCAGAGAAGCTTCTTTTCTCAGCATGGATTACCAAAAGGCTGTGAGGAACAACATGGCTGAACCTCACCTGTTTCCCTCCTACCTCCTCCGCCCCCTTTTCCTTCACTTTATCTGCTTGGAACAGCCTGCATGTAATGAGCAGAACTGTGCTGTTGATGGGCAGTGACCTAGGCAAGGGCAAAGGGGTCTGACTGGACTGGTTTTCCTTCCCAGTAGCTGTGGAAAAGGGATGTAATCCTGCCAAGAATCTTATCAAGGAAGCTGGGGAGATCTGGGTAAAAGGATAAAAGCCTTGATTGACAACATTTCTAGCCATTCTGCATGTGGATAGACTACTAAACTGGGGCCTAGCCTGGTCCCTAGCCCGGTAGTTGGAAGAGGGGAGAAGGGGCTGTAAGAATGCAGCAAAGTTCTGCCTTTGCCAGGGAAAGAAAAGACACACACAGGACCCCTGAACCCACCCTGCATATAGAAAATTAGGAAACTTCTTAATGTATGTGTTGGGGGGGGCAGCGCTGGAGAGAGGTGGAACCAAATTTTAATGATAGGCTATGGGGTAAAAGACTGAGATTTAAGCATGGGGCTGAGTAAGTGCCTTTATTATAAAAGCCTCTGTCTGTCTGTCTGTCCATAATGCTTATTCAAACTCTGATTAGTTGTCTGCCTCTGTCATGTCCCCCTCCCGCTGCCCATCATTCTTGACGGGCAATTTGCTAGTAGAATATTAAATGTTCTGGTAGAATGTGAAATGGTGGTAATAGATGGGAAAAGGGAAAATTTGGGGCAAAGGCAAAGCTTAAAACTGAAATGAGTGAGTGAGAATGGACTGGGGAGCAAAAACTGATTATGTGTTGTGTAGGAAGCCAGAAAGGACTAGAAAAGTCAAGGACCAGATTGATATGTTGATGCTATTTGGCTTATGCCTGGTGCCCCAACTACTGGAGTCATGAGAAGCTTTCATTAAAAAGGTAATTTTCAGCCTGCCTAGTTACAGTGAAAAGCTTGAAAACATGATTGAAATATAAGTGGTAAGTTTGCAGAGAGCCTGAATTGAGCTCAAAGAGGGGTAAGCTGCTCTCTGCATTTCAACAGGATGTTAACTCCTAGACCCGCTACTTTCAGGAACCTTCCCAGAAAGAGGACTTTTGTGGAAAGAGAGGATGACTTTTTACTGAGCCCAGGCTAGCCACCCTAGTGGTAAGTACTGGGGGCCTGCCTGATGCCATTGCCTTTCCACAGAGCAATGGGGATCCCTGCCATGCTGAGTGAGAGAAACTGCTATTGATCGGGGAGGGGGGATGACAAATGCTGTCCTGTTTCTTTGCAGGAAGAGATGCAGTTAAAGAGGAAAATACTGTGGAAGAGAGGTTATGTGGAGGGGTCCTGTGCTGTCATACATTTATTGTGTCTTTGTTTTGCCTTAATCTGGCTCTAGCTGGGCAGTGGAAGGAGGCTCTGAAAGCTATTGGTCTTATCGACAGAGTGACAAAAACCTCCTTCTGCATTTCTGAATCTCTTCTGTCTGTTCTTTGCTCCTCTCCTATTTTCTCTGGCTGTATTTAAATACATGCAAATAAAAGAGAGTGAAATGGCAGGTTTTTGTACTGAGGAAGATGGCAGGTAGTTTGCCCCTGAGAGGGATCAGTTTTTGCGCTACATCTTGTGTATGCTCATTCTTCGCAAGCCGTTCTGGTGGTGGTGTGTTCCATAACAAGCTCTTTTGTTGCCCCCAGGGAGCACTGAAAAAGTCCTGCTCTCCTGCATCCCTCGTTCCACTCTCAGCTTCCCGGCAGGGGGCAGTTCCATTTCTTTCTTAACCCTACCTCCCACCTCCTGTTTAATGCAGAATGGACCTGCTTCTTGCAAATACAGCTTACTTTCCCCTCTTCCCTATCTCTGAATCAGTTTTTCTTTTTTGGTGGGGGAGCGTGGAGGGGAAGTGAGGATGGGTGTAGATTCCCCACCTAAAGACATTTCAAGTCTGTAGTGCAGGAAACTTTGCAGATTTTTTCCGAAGATTCCCTTTCCTGATCCTGGCTTTCTTGTATTGCTTGATTGGCCAGCCAGTGATGGAGGGAGGGATTTTCAGAAGTGCTCAGTACTGACCTAACTGCTCCCACTGAAGCCAGTGGTAAGCTTCCTGCACCATCTTGTATTCTTACCCCAAACAGTTTCTTTCTTTGCCTACCTAAGCTGGTATAAAACTAGACCCATTGTCTGTGACGGTCTGAGCCACATTGTGCACCTATGCTACAAAAGAGCAATTTTGGTGCAGCCTGATTGTGTTTCGGTTCATTGGGTGTACCACTGTGAGTAGGAACCTACATAGCAGATGTTCAGTACGTTTGGCACGATGCACCGGTATTGAACAGATGCTGTTGAGAGGGTAACTGTTGCATGGCTTGCCCTGGTGGTACCCACATGTTTAAAGGAAAAAAAATAGCATCATCTCAAAGAGAGGGAATTGTTTCAGCACAGGTCCAGGACTAAGGGACAGATGGCCTCTAGCCAGTTGGCTCCCATAAATTGCAAGGGGGTCAGTTACATGGCTGCAAATCTTCACTGGTGACAGCTCTATATTTTGGTTGAGCATTTGTGTTTGAGATGCTCTGAACAGGTGCAAAAGAAACAGTGGAGGCTGCAGTCTTAGGGTTTCCCTATTTCTTTGTAGTTCTTAAGAATTTAGCATTTCCTTCAAAATAACAACCCAACCAACCAAATAACCTGCCGTTCTGAAACCCCACCTCATCTTGTCCTCTGCTGCTGTGAAGTTCCTACACTAAATCTCTGTATATAGTTGATTCTTTGCTGAGAGGAGGGAGATTTTGATGCTTTGTTTGGTTGGTTCCTGGTTGGGGCAGAAATTGATGATGCAGAGGCCAAGATATTCTAGCTGGCATTTATTGATTTGCAAACTATATATGAGCCCTATTTCCTTCAGTAAAGGTGGTAACAAGCTGCAGAAAGGCAGTTTCCTTTTGCAGAAACCTCAGTGAGGAATCACTTCTGCTTTTCAAGAACTCTTGCTGGCTTCTGATCCACTCAAAGACTTCTAGGTCTGGAAAACAATGGGGCCAACCTTTGTGGCAGGTGTGCCACAGATTAAATCTCATGCCTTCCTGTGTGCCACGCCAATCCTCCTCCTCTGCCCTATCTGCTGCTCTGCTTTCTGGTCCCTGCCCTGTGCTCCCTGCCTGATCTGCTTTGCACTTACTTCCTGCCTGTGGCCATTCAGTATCCACAGGCTGGACACTCCTCCATTTGTGTCACCTGAGGAGCTTAATTTCAGAGGCATGCTGAGAGTGCATTTATTGGACTGGGTTTGCACTAGACATTTCATATTTAACATGCAAACAGTCATTGGAAGGGTCAGGGCTTGGAATCCCAAGAGGAAGGTGCTGAACCCCAGAGCAGGATGGGATTTCAGATGCACCCCTGGCTTCTCCATGCCCTTTGATTAGCTTAGGTAGTTCTCCACTCAGCTGGCTTTCGTGCATCCTTTCTGAGCTCCTTCTTCCTCCTGATCATAGGATTTTTTAGACTGTTTTTGCCATTTTTAGATGCGAAAGCTGGGGTGGAGGCTCGGAATCAAGAGATGCAACATACTTCTGTATTGTCAAAAGTAGTCTCTGCAGATCTAGGATTCTGGAAGCAGGGGCGGGGGGTGCAGATTGTTATATCACATATAACAACACATTTTCTCCAGTTATAAAGAAATGAGATGCTTTCCTAACGTGCTGCGGGCTTAGTAGTATATTATTACATTTAAAATTGAAGCAAAAACAAATATAACTTGATTGGACTGTGCTTTAATTTGCTATTATGTATTAAAAAGCAACTAGGCAAAAAATAATCAAAAGATGCTGTTTTATTGGTCCTGTAGTCATTAGAATTAAATGTACAACTCTTTTTCAGATTCATAAAATAAAATCTAGCCTTCTTGGCAGTGCATCCCATGCTTCACTGAAGAATATTTCCACACCCAAGTTAACATTTTTAGGTAAAGTTAAAAACCGTCTCCAGGGCTGTGAAAACAGTCACATTACTAGGCAAAATGACAGCAGAATTGCCAAAGAAAGGATAGCTTGACTAGTGAAACATCAAGACAATTAAAAAAGAGTGGGTCATCAGCACCTGTGGAATGAAGTGTTCAGACAGAATCAGGTGGATTATAACCAGCAATGAAGTCAATTGACTCTCTTACTGCTGCCCGAATAGAAATGCTGTGTCTGCTATGAGGAATCAAAGGCCTGGAGTGGGGAGGAGGGGAGGCAGTGCTGCTACTGCGCCACTGCATGCCCACCTCGTCCTGTAGCCACTCCTGGTTTCTGCCTTAAAACAACACCCACAGAGAAATTCATGATCTCTTGATGGTATCTCTTTTCAATCTGTGTATACATCTCTTGTGTAACTGTCAGACCTGTCATTTCCAAGACATTGAGCTAGTAGTGCTCCCAAACTTCCTTTTGAGAATGTCTTTAAATGAGTCAAAAAGGTGCATCACTCTGGGGAGAGGTCTGAAATAGCTACTTAAATCATAGATCGTTCTTCTAAGTATCTGCATCTGCACCCATTCAGTGACCCTGAGGAGCTGTCTTCAGGGAGAGGGTCTAGAGGAGGGCCACCTGTATGGTTAAGTGTTTGCAGGCCAAGCCCCCTGAGGAAACTAAGGGACCTGGATCTCGTCAGCCTCTGCAGGAGAAGGCTGAGAGTGATCTTGTGGCCACTTACAAATTCCTTAGGGGGATGCAGCAAGGGATCGGAGATGCTCTGTTCACCAGGACGCCTCTTGGGGTAACAAGGAACAATGGAAACAAAGTGATGGAGAACAGATTTAGTCTAGACATCAGGAAAAACGTCTTCACAGTAAGGGTGGCCAAAATTTGGAATGGGCTTCCAAGGGAGGTGGTGCTCTCCCCTACCCTGGGAGTCTTTAAGAGCAGGCGGGAGAGGCACTTTTTCCTGCCTAGGCAGGGGTGGGGTGGACTTGATGAACTGTCGAGGTCCCTTCCAACCCTATGAATCTCTTGTGTGAGCAGCATAGTTAAGTATGAACTTGCTTACATAATTCAGTGTGTGTACATCAGTCTTTGAATTCCCTTTATCTCTTCAGATCACAGCGTGTTCCATGTTGCCTGAATCTTTGGTTCACCAGGCAAGACAGAAGGCAGGCTCTCGCTCTCGCTCTCGCTCTCTCTTGCTCTCCCTCCCTCCCTGCCAAGCATGTTCTTTCCATTGTTTAAAACTGGCATTTGGCTTTATCCAGTTTAAGGCTGTGAGCTCATGCCATTTTCAGTCCTCTCCTCAGATGTTCCTGATATTTAACTAAGCTAAATTACTGTATTCTTAGCAGCTAGTTTATTGTAAGGTGACATTCTTGTTGAGCTGAAGATATTCTGAAAAGCAGTCATAGGAAGCAGGATGTACCCCATGGTGTGGTGAAAGTGCTGATTTTTGAGTTTTCACCATTCAGGAGTCTGCCTTGCTGATGCATCTGGTGTGCTGAAGAATTTGGTTTTTGATGGAGAAGTGAAAATATTCCCTTTTTATGTGTTTTGTTCAGCTTTTTAGTGTCCAGTCACAGTCTCCCTCTTTGCCCCTTTGAGATTAGTAAGGAGTGAACCCACTCTGTTACTTCTTCTAGTCTTTAAATGCCATGTTTCACAGCTCTTCTAGTCTTTTTCTTAAGGTTAAGCTTTTACCATTGAAACAGGCTACAGGCTCAGCATCTTCTCTTAAATGTATTTTGTATTGTACTGGTATTCATTTTCTATAAAGTGGCTTTGTATGATGCTGTTAAGTCATTCATATCTATGTCCAGATGTTTGAACTCTGTTATACACATTCTTGATAACACCTAGCACCTCACACATAGATTGAAGACTAGTTATGCCAACATAACCTTTGTTTTTTACATTTTTCCTTTGTAGTTGAATCTACATCTTTTACCTCTCAGGATATAAGAGGTGCTGAGGCAGGGACATGCTTCAGCCCTCTGGTTGACTGTGCTACTTTGCACAAAAGAATTCAACATTCATTGAGCCAAGGGAGGGAGTACGTTGAGCATGATTTTCTACCCTGGCATTAGAGCAGTCACCTGGGAAAAGCAAACCCTGGGTCCTGGTCTCTCGGTCAAGAACCATTCTTATGTATTTTATCTAATGACCATTTAATATAAAAAATACATAAAACTCCTTGATAGAGAGTGGAACAAAGGTCTCCCTCAAGTGAACACCCAGATAAGCTGAGGGCAGGTTCAGGTCACTCTTCAGTTTGATTGGATTAAAGTCCACAAGAAAGTGCTGTACCCACCAGTAGGTTGGTAGTGTAGGGGAAGGTGCTCTTTAACTTTCCCACCTAGAGCTGTTCCACTTTTTATGGATTCATGAAATATTCATTGGTCCAGACAAGAACAGAGAGGTAAATGGCTCTACCGTAATGGTTAGGCCACTCATCTAGGAGTAGGAAAATAAGAGTAGGTAATTTGAATCTGTATCTCCTACCCAGTCTGGGTAAACACACTAACTACTAGGCTTTGGCTTAAAAGCAGTGGAAGGGGATTATTTCTCACCTTATGATCACGTGTACTAGACCAGGCCCTGTAAAAAGGGTGTTTGTGAAACCTGCTGGGATACAGTCATCACAATCACAGAGGTATGGTTATCATAGAATCATAGAAGCAGGGTCGGAAGGGACCTTGTAGATCTTCAAGTCCAACCCCCTGCCTGGGCAGGAAGAAAACTGGGCTCAAATGACCCCAGCCAGGTAGGCATCAAGCCTCTCCTTAAAGACCCCCAGGGTAGGAGGCAGCACCACTTCCCTTGGAACTTGGTTCCAGATCCTAGCCGCCCTAACTGTGAAGTAGTTCCTACGGATGTCTAATCTAAACCTGCTCTCCAACAACTTGTGGCCGTTATTCCTTGTTATCCCGGGGGGCGCTGGGGGAAACAAGGTCTACCCCAACCCCTTCTGGTCCCCCCTAGTGATTTTATAGATGGTCACCAGATCCCCTCAGCCTTCTCTTGTGAAGGCTGAACAGGTTCAGGTCCCGTAGCCTCTCATTGTAGGGTCTGCCCTGCTGTCCCTGGATCATGCGGGTGGCCCTCTTCTGGACCCTCTCAAAGTTGTCCACATCCCTCTTGAAGTGGGGTGCCCAGAACTGGACACAGCACTCCAACTGCGGCCTGACCAGTGTCATGTAGAGGGGGAGGATCACCTCCTTGGACCTACTTGAGATGCACCTGTGGATGCACGATGGGGTCCGGTTAGCCCTGCCGACCGTGACCTCGCATTGTCGGCCCATGTTCATCTTGGAGTCAATGATGACTCCAAGATCCCTTTCTGCCTCCGTGCTCTCAAGAAGGGAGTTTCCCATCTTATAAGTGTGCTGCTGGTTACTACTGCCCAAGTGCAGCACCCCGCACTTGTCCATATTGAAACGCATCCTGTTTTTGTTAGCCCACCCCTGCAACCTATCTAGGTCTTTCTGCAGTCTTTCCCTCCCTGCTAACGTGCCCACCTCACCCCAAATTTTGGTATCATCAGCAAATTTGAACAGGTTGCTTTTCACCCCATCATCCAAATCACTGATAAAGTTGAACAGTGCAGGCCCAAGGACCGAGCCCTGGGGGACTCCACTGCCCACTTCCCCCCAGGTCGAATATGACCTGTCCACCACCACCCTCTGAGTACAACCCTTCAGCCAGTTATGTGTCAAGCACTTCAGGCCTTGTTGGTTCTGCACATTCCCAGCAGCAAAAGTTTAGGCATTTTCAGTGCTAGGGCACAACCCATGCAAACCAGAGGCAGAATAAGGCACATGGCAATAGTACAGTTGCTGGAGGACTTGCTGGTTGTAGGAGCCCTGGGTTCAAGTTCCTGCTCTGAGTCCATTTAAAAAATTGGGTCTAGGCCCTTCACCTGTCTGCTGACTAATCACTAAATGATTGGGTGCAAGGTAAGAGAAAGGTTCAAAGGACACTGCCTCCAAAGATGTTTAGGTACCCAGTTTCCTTTTAAGTCAATGAAAGGTAGACGCTTAAACACCTCTGAGTATGTGGACCTCAAAACAAACCCTCAAAGAAGTGGCTTCTTTTGGAGGCATGGGCAACATCTTTATTTTCTGTGAGGTGCCTTGTATGGTTGCAGACAGTAAAACATAATAATGTATGTCACCTTGGGGACTAATTTGATTATAAGAATTTCATTTTTTTATGTAGCAGTCTTCAGTGCAGGGAAGACAAGTCTCCTTGTGCCCAGTTTGTATCCTGTACCTGTGTATGAGAATGAGCACACACAATTAAAGGAAATGAGAATTTTTAGTGTATGCAAATTTATTCAATTCTGCAGTTATTTATTTACAGTTGATGACTTATACCAACAAATGAGGTAAAAATATGAGGTATTAATATGAGTATAATATTTAAAAAATGTAACTATCATAGTGTATTTCCAATGGCAACATAACACTTGATACAAAATACTGCAGTGTCTGACTGGTAGTATCTTAATGCACAATTTTACAGAAAATGTATTTCACTGATACATGGCTTAGAGATGGTGCAAGTACATCCACAAAGATTGTGAGGCACCCAACAATGAAAGGTCAGTCTACCATCTTGGTAAGTACAGTAGGTAGACTGAGCAAACCTTCCAACTGCTAATGTATTGGGATAAAACAACTATTGTAGTTGGCTAACTTTTTTTTTTAATTGCTTTCCCAAATAGTTTACTTCTAATCTACAGAATTGCCATTTCCAGTGCCTGGATAATTTTGTGTCCATTAATGCCTATATAATATTTATTTATGATAGCTAAGGTAATACAAGGGCATTAAAATCTCATACTTTAGGATATTGCTACCATGGCTATATGCATTGGGGAAGTTTGCTTTCCTCTGGAGCTTACAGTAGTGACAATTGCTGCCATCTGGAAGCTGTTTTTGACAAATGAATAATAGGATGTAGTATGAAATTCTGTCCTCTTGAGCAATCATTTCTGTAACTGTCTATCTCTAGGGTCAGAGTGGTTACTGTGGCATCCAGATATCTTACAATACATATAGGCAGATGCAGATAATTTAGTACTTGCATTTCTAATACTTACAGAAAACTGACAATTGCACATTGCTGACAAATATCATAACACTGATCTAATCTATGCAGTTTCAAAGTACTAGCAGAAGCTAATTCTCCAAAACAGGTTGCTGAATCATGGTACAAAATGCTATGGCTATTGGTAAAAACATGTATCACACTGAATCAAACTCTCAATAAATCTCTGTGGGATACATTTAAAAAAGTGGACTGAAACATGTATCTTGAATAACCAAGCTGTCTTCTGCAGCAATAAATAAGATTAAGGTGAACAAATCTGACTAATGAAGGAGAACTGTGTTAGCAGACTGGTATGTATACAACTACATTTTTGGTTTTATGTTAGTTAAAAAAAAACAACCCTGTCTTAAAGATAACTTCAACTAATTTTCAGCATTTTAAAGCATTCCTCATTTAGCAAAATAGTAAGTCCCTGAAAATGAAATGCTCTAGTCAACTTGAATGGCTCTTACTCCTCTTAACCAGGGGCACATCCTGGCCCCACTGCCCTCAACAGAAGCAGGACAATGGCATGAAGATAGTGCAACACATAATATGAAAATGTTTACTGTTATTAAATAAGCATTTTTTCAAGAATTAGTTTTCATTTTTAAGCTTTTAAATTTCTGAAATGCATAAACAACTTTTTTAAAAAAGTTTAGTTTATTTCTATATGGAGGTATAAAAAGGAGAGTTATCTGCACCTTTCAGTTCATTATAAGAAACATTGTTTTGGACTTTGCTAAACAATTAAATATCTTGACAAAAGAAGGAAAGAACAGCTTTATAAGTACTTGTTTAGAGCCTAGCCAGAGGTCTGAAAGAAACATTTAACACTGGTGGCTCTCCATAACTTACCACTTTGAGTTAATAAAGAACTTTACTGTTTACCTTATCTGCAACATTCCCTTCTACTTCTCCAAAATTATGGGAAGTACCTTGAATACTGCAAAGAGTAAGGCTGTGTAACTGCAAATATTTCCTTGTTTAAGGCAACAGCAAGTTTTCAAAGACTATTATACAGTCACAAACTTTCTGCTGAACAGTGTGAAGTCTTCAAACTGTGCACCTGGCTACACTGTCTGCATTAGCATTTTATTTCCTACATTATTCCTTTCAAACTCCCTACACAGAACTCTGCGTACCTTTTAGTAACCTAGACACACCACACACAAAACAAACATGAGAATGACCAAGTATTCAATTCTTTAGGTATCATGCAGATTACATCATATAGCCCTGTGATAATAAGAAAATACAGTTTATGTAGCATTGAAACACTGAGAAACAAGTGACAGACATATATGGTCCAAATGGATGAATGTGATTGTTAGAAAGCACTAAATTATATACAAAATAATTACTTTATACATACAACCATATATAATATATGGATAAATATATACATATTGTACATTATTTACAAATAAAATATGCTTCTTAGAAGCCTTTAAATATCAGAATTATTCAACACAAGTAACGGTAATAGACTCATTTTAAAGTAATGGTGATCAAAGCTCTTTAAAAAAATGTTTACTTCAGTAATGGAAATGAAGGTAGTAGGTGAGTAACACCTCCAGAATGAAAGTGTCTTCCTGTAAAATTCCTGTTTCACCACTGCACAGACTTCAGGTCACCCTTCTCCAGCCAGTAACTGCAGCCTTAATCAAATGAGTTCTTTGCCTCAGGTCCTTCTGTTCTCTACTGTATCCTGATTTATGCTTACAACCTTCCCGGAACATTTACTCAGATTTTGGTTTCTGGTCCCTCAGCAATCAGGGGTTGGAATGAGTTTCTGATTCTGGCAACTTCTGCTGCACACAGATGTCCAAAACCTTTATTGTACCACTCTGGGGAACGGCCCCTGAAGAAATGAAAAGAAATGAAATTACTGACAAACTGTGCTTCAGAGAGGATGATGGCCATACATGTTACTCCTTACTCTGCAGCATCATGGAAATCCCACAGTCCTGATGGGGAAATCAGCTATCCAATCATAAGTGTACTTTGACAGCTCTCCCATGCAGTACTCAACTTTACATTGCATGCAGTGTACCAGAGGCAATTATACTATATTTGCATTGCATGAAGTGGTGGGGTGGTGAGCTTGGGATAGACAGAATGTCTCATTTGCAATTCAGGCACATCAGACCTGTCCTCTATTCTATCAACTGGCTTTCTATAAACTATGAAATCAAGTTCAAGGTCATGTACTTATGTTCATGGCACATCATTTCCTCTAGTACTTTAAAAGACCATTTAAGCTCAAAGACGAAGGCCACTGTCACCAGCTTTGCATTTCTAGCACAAAAGAGTTCTGTCATTACTGTGAAGTTTAACTGTATGAGTCCAAGAGCCTTCTCAGGGGCTGGCTCAAAACTGGTGAACTTCAACATTCAAACTATTACAGATCTCACCATCTTCCACTCTAAAGTGCAAAGTGCCTTTTTGACCTTGCCCCTCTGCTAGGAAGGCACAACTGGCCTTTCCAGTTAAATGGGTTGAAATTAGCTTTGTGGTCTTTGGTTTACTGAGGGACATCATTGATCTGCACTCTGCAGATGAGATACTTACTTTAGGTCTATTCTACAGATGTGTGTCAACCTGGATTTTCCTGAGCCACACGGCTCTATTAAATATTGACAGTCCATCACAATTGCCCGTACACTCCCCATCAAAGGAGCCTCTTCATGTTCCACTGAAACAGCCACTAGCATACACATCCCTTTTGGCAAATCTGTCCTCCATGTCCTGTTGCAACACATTAAAAAAAAAGGAAATATTACTTTTAGGGTAAAAGGGTGTCTTTACACATGCTGCAGGATGAGGCTGGGGAGGGGTGCTTTAATTAGAATGCATTGGAGCAGGCATCGGATATATGTATAGGTGCCCTAAATGTTTAAGCAGAGGATAAATAAGTTTTGACATCAGGAAGGTCTGTACTTTCTATGAACACATCAGGGAGAAAACAGGAGAGAATTTCCTTAAGTAACTTTTGCAGTCCACTAATTAACTAAACCATCTCTCCAGGAAAGCATCCAACAGAATTCATGCCTACTTTTTAGATCCAGTCTCTCTCTTGAAACAGATTAATTATGACAGTGGGTATCATTAAAATCTTGCCCTTAATGCTTGCAGAAAGAGACATGCTAGTCATTAACAGTCATGGGGGATGTGGGTTTTAATTTCTCTAGAAGGAGGTGAGTTGAGCCCCTAGGTCTCCCTCTTCCTGAACAGGGCCTCTAACCTCAGAGTTTACCTAGAATGCCTGGCATTAAATGGTGACTTTGACATAATGGACATCTCAGAGACTTGTTTGATAATAATCAATGGGATACTGTTATAACACGTTACAAACTATATGGAAATGACAGCATAGGACATGTAGATGGAGGAGTGGCACTGTATGTTAAGGCTAGTATATACTGTCACGGTATAAAAATCTTATCTAAAAGGAAAACTACCAGAGACTCCCAGGCCATGTCCAGACGAGCGCGGCAGTGTGGTATGTGCTGCCTCAGACATGTCTGCGGTGCCACATACTGCATGTTTCCATGCTGCAAGGGAGTGGGATGGGGTTTTTTTTTTTGACCCTTGGATATCCAGGGATCAAAAAAACAAACTGTGGGGAAAAAAAAGGTGGAGCGGTGCATGCAGGGGCAGCACACACTCAAAACCAGAGCCTGGCTGACTGGAGCCATGTTCCACTGCCAGCCAAGCTCTGTGTGGCAGGATTGTTGCTGCTGCAGCCCCGGGAGGCCCCCCAGGGCCCCAGATAAGGCTGCTGGGGCCAACACAGTGCCGCCCCCAGCCTCCTCCACCACACCCAGGGTAACTTGCCACACAGCAGAACGCGCATAGCACAGGTGTTCCCCGGGGACAACTAGTGGTGGCACAAGGTGTGCCACTGCTAGTTGTCCCTGTGGAACCAAATATCCATGCACGTGTGGACACGGCCTCTGTGGGTAGAAATTCCATACTTGAATAAAAAGAATGAAATACTAGGATTCTACTACTGATAGCCTGATCAGGAAGGTGAAGGTGATTATGAAATGCTTAGGGAGATTAGAGAAGATGCTAAAAGGGGTCAAGCAATAATAATGGGAGACTCCAACTATTTTCACACAGACTGGATCAGCACCTCATCCAGGCAAGATGTGGAAATAAAATTTCTAGGTATAATAAATGACTGTGTTCTAGAACAACTCATCTTGGAACCCACAAGAGGAGAAGCAATTCTAGACCTAATCCCGAGTAACAGGACCTAATTCAAGAGATATGTGTTGATAAATTAATCTCTAATAGCGACCATAACATAATTCAACATCCTACTAGGAGGGAGTAAGCCAAAGAAGTCCACCGTGCCAATATGCAGTTTAAGGAAGGGAAATTGCATAAAAATGATGAAACTAGTCAAAAAGAAGTTAAAAAGAGCTGACAAAAAGGCCTGCAGGCAGCTTGGGAGCTGATTAAAAATACCATATTAGAGGCTCAGTCAAAGTATATGCCACAAATCAAAAAGGTTATCATGTGGACCAGTAAAATCCCTGTATGGTTTAAGAGCAAAGATAAGGAGGCCACTCAAGGCAAACAATCATCTTTCAAAAAAATGGAAGGCGCCCAAATGAGGAAAACAGGATAGCTCACAGACTGGTAGGTTAAGTGTAAAAGCAAAATAAGGCAAGCCCAAAAAAGAATTTAAGTATCCTCTAGCAAAAGCTGCTAAAGTTAATAATAAAAACTTTTAAAAATACATCAGAAACAGACCATCAGATAGAGAATTCGTGGGACTACTTGATCCCAGGGGTGTAAAAAGTGCATTCGGGGATGAAAAGGGCATAGCAGAGAAGCTATAAGAATTCTTTGCTTTGGTGTTTACTGCAGAAAATACTGGGGAAATTTTCATGCCAGAACAATCCTTCCTAGTACATTGGTCTGAAGAGTTACATCACAGTGAAGTGACAGCAGAAGAAGTTTTAGAACAAATTGATGAATACTATTAAGTCAGGGCTTTTCATCCCTTTTGAATCAGTGTACCCCTGGTGGCCACACACACAGTGGGGGGGCAAGGGGGCACAGCTGAATGCAGAGCGGTGGCAGCTGCCGCGTGCAAGCTTCCTCGGCCCCTCACGTCCAGGTGGGTGGGTGGCACCTACATGGTAGCGCGGGATGGTGCATGGCGGTGCTCTGTTCCTGCCCACCCACGTGTACCCCCCAGGGTCTTCTCAAGTACATCCAGAGGTATGCGTACCCCTGGTTGACAACCCCTGCTATTAAGTGACCAGGCCCAGATGGTAGCCATCCAAGAGTTCTGAAGGAACTCAAAGGTGAAATTGCAGAACTACTGGCAATAGTGTGTTATTTATCATTGCAAACAGCCTCTGTGCCAGATACCTGGCAGGTTGCCAAAATAATGCCCATCTTCAGAAAGGACTCCAGAGGTGATCCTGGGAACGATAGACCTGTGAGTCTCATTCCCATCCAAGGTAATCTGGTACTATCTATAACAAAGAAGTGAATCGGAATTCACATGGATAAATACGATCTGCCAAAGAAGAGTCAGCATGGTTTTTGTAAAGGGAAATCCTGCCTCTCAGATCTGCTGGAGTTCTTCAAAGATGCTAACAAGCATGTATACAAGGGGGACCCAGTTGACATAATATACTTGAACTTTCAAAAAGCTTTCAACAAAGTCCTTCAACAAAAGCTTAAAAAATGATTGGCATGGCATTGCAGAGAAGGTTCTTTTATGGCCTGAGATCTGGATAAAAGATAGGCAACAAAGAGTAGGGCTCATAGTTCAATTTTCAGAATGGAGGCAGGTCAAAAGTAGGGTGCTGAATGGCTCTTTGCCAGGCTCAATTTTGTTTAACGTTTTCATCAATGACCTGGAAATGGGGCTATACAGTGAAATCTCCAAGTCTGCAAATGATACCAAATTATCCTAGGTAACCAAATCCCAAGCTGAAAAAGATGAGCTGAAAAAGAATCTCACCAGGCTAAGTGAGTGAACCAAAAAAGTGGCAGATGAACTTCAGTTTTGACAAGTGTAAGGGAAAACTAACCTCAACTATACATACACAATGATGGATTCTGAACTAGCTGTTTTGACCTTGGAGTCACTGTATAAAGTTCTCTAAAAACATCAGTTCAATGTGCAGTGGCAACCAAAAAAGCCAATGAAATGTTGGGCATCATTAACAAGCAAATAGAAAAAAAAAGGAGAATATCATTATGCCATTATGCAAATCCACGATGTACCCGCATCTTGAATACTGTGTGCAGTTCTGGTCTTCTGATCTCAAAAAGGATGTTGTAGAATTAGGAAAGATGCAGAGAAGGGCAGTTAAAATTATCAAGTATATGAAGCAGTTGCCATACCAAGAGAGAGAGAAAAGGCTAGGACTCTTCAGTTTCAAAAGGAGAAGGCTGAGCAGAGATAGAATAGAGGTCTATAAAATCTTGAATGTGAACCAAGTGAACACAGAAGTGTAGATCCCAGAATACTACAGTTTGCAGCATCCACTGAAATTAGTAGGAGAGATGTTTAAAACCTAACAAGAGAAAGTACTTTTTTTTTTTAAACACACGATACATAGTTGACTTTAGTTGACTTGTAGGATTCATTTTTGCAGGAGGTGGTAGAGGCAAACAGCATAACCAGGTTGAAAAAGGGACTAGACAGAATCATGGATGACAGATCTATTAAGAGCTGTTTAACTGAACATATGAAGATGTTTCCACTGGCATCTCTAAACCAATAATGGTAGTTACCCAGGAGGGTAATGAATAGGGGATAGATCCTCTTTGGAATGCCCAATGTGATAATTCACTCCCATATTTATTTGAGAGCCTATGTGAACTAGAAAGATGTTGAAATAGTTACCTACTGCCCACTGACAGACTTAAATGTTTTTGGTTTTTAAGCAATGGAATTTCTTGGTCTACACATATTCCAACTTTAAATGTTAGTTGGCAGCTTTAACTTAAAAGGTGTCCAGATTGGATTTTCCTTTCTTGGGGGCTCTTAAAACTCCTATATAGCGAGAAGACCCTTTCTCCAGAGAGTTGGGTTGTATTTGTATTGTTTTGACAGCAAACACAGATAGGTGAAACAGCCATTATTGCTAGCAATTACTATCAGAAAGAACAACATATCTAGTCTTATAAGAATGAGCTGCAGGAGCATTGCTCAAATTTCATTGAGGAAAAGTGTGAGGCAAGGATTTCTTAGGGTGATATCTTTTATTGGACCAACTGCATATTTGGGATGGAGTCAGAGAAGCTGGAGAAGAATGTTTTGCATCAGAAACTTTTATAACTCAATCCCAACTATGCAGTTGGTCTGATCAAAAATATCACTCTAAGAAATACTTGTTTATTGCATAATTCCCAGACCACTGTGGCTACAACATCACTTTAACACTACCATTCAGATAAAGGTCAGTGTGCTCTAAGTACACAGCTGTAGTTTGCTTTGAGGATTAATATACTGTAGCACAAATGTACATGGCATGTGTGCTCTCTACATGCAAGTGTGTAAATGTTAAAGATAGATATTGGTAAGAACATATCTTCTTAACATCAATGTGAAAGACACTGGAGAATTACCTTTCACTTACCTTAAAACTACAAAATCTCTGACGGGATGGGGAGCCATGCTGTTTAAAACATATTGGTATATTTCTGTCTGCTTGTCCAGAGTCTCTATGATCTTCCATTGCAAGAAGTCCTCATCCCAAAGATGACGTTCTCTTAGCACCCGATTTAGTACGACTGACGGGGGTGCTTCAACTTCAACCGATACTTTCCAAAGCCGTAGTGGGTTCCCATCCCCCACCTGAAGTAAAGAGAAAATGAAAATGCTGGACCTATGAATATATGCTCAGTGGAGAATGAATGAAGGATTCATGGAGGGGACTATTAGCATATGCTTAAGATAAAGTTCTGGATCATTTATATTTACAGATAATATTATTCACTGTTATTTATTTTCCTGTACAGAAATACACCTCTGCTGGCACTTAAAACAATAGATTAAATTCTGTTCCAAGATCAATGTAAATCTGGAGTAGCTTTCCTGATGGCACTGGAGTTACTCTATATAGTGTGATGTGAATAAGTCTTTGCCCCAAATATCTTAAGTAAGTGGAACATGGGTCAGAGAAAAAGTCAGAGAATGGGAAATGTTTGGAAAACAACCCTAGGTAGATAGAGGGAGTGGTTGCAGGCAAAGAATCCTATGTTCAACAGGGAAGAAGGCTATAAGGATACTCTGAGTTGAGGCTGTGCCCCTCTCACTAATCAGTGCAATAGAAATAATCGGTGTGGAATGTATGGACCTGGTGGCTCATTCTTGTGTCTAGATATTTTTCTTCTTTCAGTGGCTCTAAAATAGTAGTAGTGGAAGGGCTTTCATATAAAAAAATGTTGCTCACTCACCCTGAATTCTGCTCTGCAGGCTGGAGAAAACTCTAGCATGCCCAAGATGATATTTTGAGGGACAGTACTGTGCTGAATAGAGTGGTGACAACAGCATGATCAGACTGGATCACCACATCTGGAATCAGGAAGGAAATTTACTCTATGGTCAGCTAGGTACAGACTGTGGGGATTTTTTCCTTCCTCTGTAGAGGAGGCATGGCCCTCCTCCTTAGATTTCTCAAGAGCATTTTAAGAAACCTTGCAGCAGCAGGACATGGCCACCTCTGTCCCCTGCTTCACCTGTGGCAGTTTAGGGTTCTATGCCTTGTGGCTGTAGGACAAGGTTGATTGTGTCAGCAATAGGTTAGACAAAGATTTATATGGGATACTTTGGAAAGGGATGGGCCTATCAGGCAGGGGGCTGAACTAGATGACATCCAGTGGTCCCTCCTTTTATGTGATTCTGTATTAATATAAGAGATATCAAGATTCCGCAGCTTTGCAGGACTGACCAGGCAGAGCAGGCAGGAAATTACATTGTACCTATTTTAAATAAGAATTTCCCAAACCTCCTTGTGCCTTCTCTATTGTATTCCACTAAATTGTTTCCAGGAGGCAAACAGATAGGCCAGGAAAGTTGGCCATTCTTCACACAAACGGTTCACTCAGCTAGTGTAACATGTTTTTCCTCTCTTCTCTCATCCTCTCTCTCTGTTTCCATGGTTTGCTTTGCTACTTTCTCTGTTAGGTGTTTTGAGATCTCAGTCTGGCTTCTGTGTGCCCACACTAGGGATGTCAGAGGTAAATGCTAATCATGTTACACTTTTATTAACTACTAGGACTTTTTAGCAGGATCTTTTTAAGAAAAATATTGCTTATTTGTCTCGGAAGACTTAAAAAATTATATGTGTTTATTTTGCCATGTAATGAGCTCTCTGTGTTGAAATAGGGAAGTTGTTTTATGATCAGTTGCATTTATTATTTATCTTCAAATTACCTTTTTGTAGGTAAGCTCTGTGCTCTCTATACTGGGACAGGTGATCCAGCCTTTGAATTTTTCTTTTGCTTCTTTCTGAAGGTTCTGCAGCAGACTTTCAATGTACATCTGGTAAGTTCCTCCTTCTTCATCTATTTGTTTTCCTAGCTCCTCCAGCGTTGGAGAATGAATTTCAGCCTCCACATAGGAGTTCCGAGACTGGGCTACCATGTCATGTGGGACCTGCTCCAAAGAAAGCAGGGAGAATGTAGAGAGAGACACTTATTTTGAGAACTGCCTTTAAAGAGAAATGTTTCCCAGCATGATGAATTATTCTGTATACAAGAAAAATGGATGTACAGTCTATGAAAGAAAATACCCAGTGCTATCTTTTGTTAATCTTGAGAAACAAAGGTATGAGAATGAAATACTCAATCAGTGGGTGCAATTACAACAGGGGCAGGCAAAATACGGCCCACAGACCAGATTGGGCCCACCAGGCACTTTCATCTGGGCTGTGGCACCCACCAATGAATTGTGCCCTACCCAGCCCTTCCGCCTATGAGGGTGGGAGCGAGGCACCCACATATACACCCCCCCAACATACCCTATTGCGCCTCGCTCCCACCCCCGTGGGTGGAAGGGCCCAGCCCAGCCAGAAGGCAGCATCTTGGTGGGATTGCTGCTGCAGCTGCCAGTGACCTGCTCAGCTTCCCCAAGCCCCGCTCACTCCAGGCAGTAGGTAGGAAAGTGGCAGGGGTGGGACTGCAGCATGGGAGGGAAGCCCCATGCACTGAAGCTGGCTGCCTGCGCCACTCCCTGCCACGCTGGTCCAGGGAAGAGGGAAGGCAATCAGCTTCAGCATGCACAGCTTCCTTCCTATGCCATGTGAGTGCATGAGCTGCGCATGCATGACAGGGAGCGGCAAAGGAAGCTGACTCCAGAACATAGGGCTTCCTTCCTGGGCTGCACAAGTGCAGGGGCTGCGCATGCACTGCGGGGAGGGCCAGTGATAGAGATTGCCAGGCAGGGGCTGCACCCCTTGCTGTGATGTGCAGCGCTGGCTGGAACTGCACCCCACTGGGCACCAGCACCAGGCACAAGCAAACTGAGCGCCCCCGCCTGCTGCTGTGCCACACCCCCCCCCAACCACATCCCCCCACACACAATATACAAGACTAAGAATTCATTTTTGAGTTATTATGCCATCACCTCTATATACACTATGCAAACACAAATCATGACAAAAATATTTTTTGTAATAAAATTAAATATGTCATGTAGAGCACATTAATGCCCATGTAGATGTGACCTGGCACTATCTTTAGTGATGGGTCTACCCAGCCACTAGAGGCACATGGCAAGGCTGCAGGGACTTGGCGGTAACTTTAGTGCCAGGTCCCTGCGCATGTAGACACCTTCCAAAAATCATTGAATGTGCATTAGGTTAATGCGCATTAAATTTAGTTGCGCTTAAATGCACACGTAGATGCACCCAGTCTGAATAACATTGCATTTTATAGGATAGAATCACACTGCTGAACTTTATACCAAAGTCCTCATGTTGCTAACAGGAATCCCTTTAATTCAAAGAATATTAACTTGTGTTTTTGGAGTGGGAGGAAATGAACGATATATAGTTCCATTAACACCTGTAAAGTCCTGGGTGATTATAGCTCTGTTACACTGAATAAAGAATAAAGCATGTCAGCTCCCTGTTATTTTTCAGTAAGACACTGGAAGCATAAAACTATTTAAATGTTATCACAACTGATTTTGTTATAAAGTAAAATTGCTTCAAACCGAATACGTTGGTGAAAATTCCTCAAGAGTAATTAGCTAATGTTACCAAAAGTGCCTTAAAAGACTAAAGGAGACTGTCCTGAAAAAATGGGCTAAATAAACTTCAAATGAAACACATTTATAAATAAGTTAAGAACTATCACCTCAAAGCTAAAATGACAGAGAAAATATAAGTGTAAACCATAAATACTTCAGCGGGCTCCATTCTATACCATGGTCCCCATGAATAATGCTGTTTGAGTCCGTCACTCACCTCAAAAAGTTTGTTGCATTCCATTATCATGTGTGCAAGTCCCTGAGTAGCTGCCAAGTTTTCACTGAGATCCTTCTGATCTGGCTTCCCTGTCGCATATTTTTTCTGTATTACTCTGTAATTGAATTCAGTTTCTCAGTTAAGGGAGCTGAACTTTAACATGAAAACAAACATAATGGCAGAATAGCCTCATGGTCAGAGAGAAGCCCTTTTTATTTTACATTTCCCAGAAGAGATCATTCAGACAGAGATCCTTTTTTGATTCTAAAGGAAAAACCATTCACTGAAAATATTGTCAAGCCAGAGGGGTTAAAAATACTGTACACTGTGCACTGTACATTTTGAAGTAGGTCTGTGACAAATAAGATGCCCAGTATTCTGCCTGTCATTTTTTAAAAGGTTAGCAGGGCACTATATGAAGGGAAGGTTTTTTCAACTTGATGTATTTGAATATATTCCAGTTAAGAAGAGAAAAAAAGACAGAGGGGACATTTATATGGGGCCACTACTATTGTGCTTGATCTAGACCCTGTTTAGTTTATATTCACCCTGTGCACTTTATACAATATTAATGTGAGCTGATATGAATGCTGTGTTCCAAGTGGCAGACAGCTGCCAGAGCCTACGTGGATTGAGTCACTGGCAGAGCCAGGATTAAAATTTACTCAACAGTTCCTGATTTCCCAGTCTATGCTTGGTCCTCGTGCCCCCTTAAAAATACTCAGAGTGAAGTTTACTGTTGTATAGGATTTAAGCCATGAACTACTCACTGGGAAGTGTCTACACAAGATGCTTAACTTTGTATTAGCATAGTTTACTGAGAAGTAAACATGTCTACACATGCACATGCTTGCTTCACAGTAAACCTCCTTAATCTGCAAATACAAGTAGCAAATTTACTCGGGATTAGTAATGGCATAGTAGTACTTGTGTAGATGCTTGACCTGGAGCAAAATCTGTTCCCAGTAAGCCATCCACCAGGGGGCAGGACAAAGCTCCCTACCCCTGGGAGCTGCCTGCTGCTAGGGTGGGAGATGTTGGCCAGGGAGATACTTATCTCTCAGCTCCTGCTTTGCCATCGCGATTGGGAAGCAGCAGGCTGGGAGACCCTTATCTCCTAGCCTGAGCTCTGCAGCTGTGGGGCTTGGGCTGGGAGACACCTCCCAGCCTGAGCCCTGCAGTTGCAGTTGCAGGGCTCAGGCTGGGGGGTAAGGGTCTCCCAGCCTGAGCCCCGTGACTGCAGAGCTGATGCTGGGAGCTCCTTGCTGGCAGGGGAAGCTGTTCCGCACCCAGCTCTGAAATTGCAGAACTGGGGCTGGGAACAGTCTGGGAGCTTGTTCCCAGTCCCAACTCAATAATCACAATTATGATCCCAGAACAGGGTCTGGGAGCTCCCTGCAAGGGGACAGTTCCCTGCTCAGCTTGGAGCTAGCTGGGACCTGCCTCTGACCCCCTGCTAGCTGCCCCACTGGCAGATTGGGGCAGGGAACTGGGACCTGCCTCTCCCCTGCAGCTGTTTCCAAGCCCCATGTCCCTGATTGGGGATCCAGGGCCAGGAGCTCCCTGCTGCTGGGACAGAGGAACATTGTCCCCACCCCAGCAACAGGCAGCCCCCCAGGGCCAAGAGACAGATGTCTTCTGGTCCAGTGCTCCCTGCCAGCTCCTGGGCTAGCACCTGGAAGGAGCCTGGAGCTCCCCCGATGGCGGCAGGGGCCCATTGCAGGGCTATAGGGAACTGGGTGACAATCTGCTCCATAATCCCCAGGTGTAGATGCCTGCCCAAAAACCCTTACTCCGGAGTAGTTTACGCCAGTGTAAATTTGGGTCAGAACAAATGCATGCATAGTGACTATAACAGAAATTGTGCGCCTTAAGCTTTTACCAGGCAGATTTTCAGTGCATGTTAAAATCTGCTCTCTTTCCACTATAGTCAATGACAAAAGTTCTACTAGCTTTATGGGAGAAGAATCTGAAGTCCTGTACCTTTAAGAGCCAAAATGATTTACACAAGACTCCTGATGGAATTGGACAGGCTTATTTGATGCTTATTTCAGTGAGGTTTCTGTAGACCTTGAGTTTGTGTAACCTTTTGCCACAGTTGTGCTGGAAAATTTTATCTTTTCTCTGTGCATAAATGCCCTTGTGGGCTTAGGCATGGGCTTTGATCTCTCCGCCCAAACCCTATACATGCTGTAAAAGGTGGCCACGTTTGAAAATCTGATCTTAAATGACTTAAAACATTTTGCATCGTGCTAATATTAAAATTATGTAAGGTTCAAGGGGAAGAGTCAAGCTAGAGACTTACCTTGGTGAGCTTTCTTTCTTGACTATGTTAAGGTGGAAAAGAGAAGGGGCCAGACACACAGCCAGGTTCATAGGAGTCATTTGATTCTCTTCTACTGAGTTGACATCACTTAGGAAGCAGAGCAGAGTCTGCAAAGCCTCCCTGTTTTCATCTGACATCAGCATGATGGCTGCCTGCACTGCCTGAAGCCGCTGCTCTTGGGGAACATCTGAGGAAATCAAGAATCATTCAGTGGCGTTAATCATAAAATCAAATAAGGGCACTGAGCTATAATGAAGCTAACTCACACTGCAGTGTAGATTTTTTTTTAGAAGGAGAAGGGTGAAGGGGATGAAACAACCTAATTTCTGCAGTGCCATTACGTTTTATTTGTTCATTATACATAGCCTATTTAAAAGAATTTACTACCCTTCACTGTGCCTTGTTTGAGAGATTGTTCTCTGAGCAGGAAACTGTACTTCATTTAGAGTTTATGGTGTGAGAACAGTACTTTGTGCCATAACCTTAAATGCAATTTTCTGTGATTTTTCTGTCCCTCAGGAGGGAAGTTCAGAAAGCATTAGGAAAGCTTGGGAAATGCTTGCACTTATGTCCAGAACCAAAGAAGAGTTTAATGAAAGTGGAAATGGATATGCTTAAGCAGCATCTTGGACAGAATCATTTCTAAAGCTACCATGAGTTTCTTCAGTTTGGATTCAGAGAACTCTCCTGGGTATCAATATACTCCCTGTAACCCTGTGAAAGAACAGCAAAAGCAGCTTTACTGCAGGTGCAATAGCAAGCTTTAAAGTTAAGTTCTGGCTGTTAGAAGGCTCCTGAAAACACTATTTTAAAAGCTTTCGAACAAGAATGGCAAAGTGTCTCTAGCACACCCCTTGTTTTCCAGAGGCAACAGACACAGAGACCTTCAGAAAAATAAGAGCAGTCTTAGAGAAGCCCAAGTGCTGTAACCCCCCAGCCTTTCCCGTACTCTCAAGAGTCATGACTGTGTTCTGGTGCATAGTGAAAGGAACAGCACAGCTAACCTTTAGCTACCTTGGAGCTTTGGGTTAGTCGAGTGACATATATCTTTGGTATGCCACACATAATGCCTTCATATGCAAAATTCTGAATCATCATATACCCACTCCTGCAATCACAGAAAATCAACTATTTGGGATACATCAGCAGGTTCCTAACAGATACTCACTGCCCCGTAAGTAGGCAGGAATGCCTCAAAGTCCTTGACAGTAAGTTATAAGGAAAAAAATCCTTCCCAGGACACTTGAGGCACCTGTGCTGCAGGTTGGCCTCCCCTGGCTAAAGCTTCTTAGCCTTACTTTGCAGTGGGATTTATTAATCCTCATATGTTCTGCATAGGGAGGACTACCTGCCATTTCCACAGACTGGGGCATTTCCATAGCTTCAAGAAAGCAGGAAGAAGGCTTCTGTATAAAATGAATACATAAACTGAATACTGTAACAACTTGCATTCTTAAAACTTTCATCTGTGCGCTGTATTAGAGCATTATGGGTTCATATCTACTTACAGATACATCTGACTTCCACAAAACAAAAACTCCTATCAACACAACAAAGATATGTTTCCTTTGCTGTCTTATATGAGTTCCCACACTCCAGGATTAGATGCATGTTTTAGAGACTTATGCACTGAGATGTGACACGTCACTTGCCTTCCCTCCTGCGTTAATACAGGCAAATTCCTTGTTTACAGGAAACAATGATTAAAACACATTTTTATCAGAGAGGCATTAAGAGCACATAATGTACGGCTCTAAAATCCTTTTGACTTGGCTTATTTGAGGTTGTGATTTTAATGGTGTAAATAATTCCTTGTGAAGTTTATAAGGCACTCTGAAATGTGAGGTGGGCAGCACTTTAATTAGAGCAACTCACTTCTACCAAGATGTCTAGAATGGACAAGTCAGAAATGTGGAGACCACAACAGAAAATAAAGCCTTTCAGATTATTTATTTTCTTGATGTTCCTCTGCCTCCTGTCTTTCCTGTATGTTTCCTTTGGATTGTAAAACAGATTATGAAAGCTGCTGAAGGGATTTGGACACCTAGTTTTCATGAGTTTAGGTGCAGCAGTTACTTAGACAGCTTTCAAAATCTCAACCCAAGCTGTTGAGGGCAGAGACTGTCTTTTCTGACCCCTCTGAAGTGACAAGAAAGAATCAGGCTCACTATGGAAACTCAGTACCATGCTGTTGTTGTTATTAATGATAGCCTTACTTACATTGATAGATGTGTAAGAAGGTTTCTCCTAGTTTGCTGGTGAGAAGAGGTTCTGGCAAGTCTCTGAAGAACTGCTTTACCATATCTGCCACATCATAGGCTGACTGGTCTTCATACCTGACATTCTCGGGAGAGCTCTCATTCATCTGACGCAGGGCCTGGATTCGGGATTTCACGCCTGATTTTCGAAACAGGCCCACCTAAAACAGGTATCACAGGTTGATTAAACAGGTGATTTATTTTTAAAATACACTAAATATTTCTTACTGGAGGCTCTGGATTTCCGTGAAGTTGTATTAACTTGTTTTATGATAGATTAGAGCAAGAGAAAGATTTCATACAAATATTAGTTCTTAAGTTAATGAAAATACCAACAAACTTTACCACCGGAAAAATCACAAATGTACACTTGTAGTAGGACTATAATACTCAGAATTCTTCCCATCTATACCAAATCACATGCAAAACCACCAGAATATATGTAGGTATGATGTTACTTAACGATTATGGGCCAAAGTCTTACCTAGTACAAATCATTGTACTTCACTTGATTTCAGTGGAGCTACAAAGATTTGTCTTAGCTGAGCATTTGCTGGTTATTCAGCTACGTATTTTAAGGATTAACAAGAAAATATTATCTTTATAGCTATGTAGCATGATCTGTGGCAAAAGATAAGCACAGCATAGCGGGATTTTAATTCCAAGACTTTAAATCTGTTTTTCCCCTTTCTGTTTCCTGCTTCCGAATGTTCTTTCAAATTCCCCTGAAAATCCCAGTAGTTAAAAAGCAGCAGCTGCAGAGGGATTATTTGTATAGAGTCTCTAAAACACATTTTATCTTGTTTGCTTTCTAATCTGAAGGAAATGGTAATTTTTAATGAGATTGTCAGTGCCTTCACAAAAATGCTGCCCTTTTACAGTAGTTCTCATAAGTGGAATTCCCCTGAGGTGCATTTCTGAGCATGAACTACATTATTTATTCCCAAGTCGTCTTATGGTATTTCATTTGGGAAGTGTTTATATTGTTTTTCTTCAGTTTACAGGGAGAAAGGTGAAATACTGACAATGACCTATAAAAAGAATAAAGTGGACATATTTCTGACTTTAAATTATAGATTTGAATTTTTCTTGTCTGCAGTGTATAGCTAGCTGTCTGTCTTGTTAACTTTGAGCAAGGTTACTGGGCTGAATATTCCACCAAAACAAAATGTAAAAGCGAAGAAATATGCAATTAAGTCATACAACACCCACCTGCTCACTGTTTCCAGTCCCTAGGCCCTTTACAACCATCCTCTTTTGGAACAAGCAGTGGACACTTAAACTCCATTTTACTGGCTATATATCTATGACTTGATTAATACGGGGGTAACCAAGTTTCCTTATGTTACACTGTAAGAATTTCTCTGCAGTGTGTATGGTTAGTTTGGAAGTGAGATATAGTGTTAGGTTACAAAGAGTGGCTGCAAGGGGGGAGGGAAAATTATGTAAATGTGTTATTTCTTTGTTGTTTGTAATCTAAATTCGTTTATAAAAACGACAGAACTGAAATCAGCAGTGCGCGCCTGGTGGTGAATTGCATTTCTATTCAGAGGGTAAAGCAGTCTTTAGTTCTGATTGGAAATATCCGAGTCTTTTAATCTGATTTCTCCATCTTTTCTGGTCTCCCCTTTAAATGTTTTCACCTTCTTGTAATTCAAATGCCCAAGACGCATGGCTGTCATTGCTTCTATTCAAAACAAAACCATG
Organism: Alligator sinensis; assembly: GCF_000455745.1. Classification (NCBI taxonomy): domain Eukaryota; kingdom Metazoa; phylum Chordata; order Crocodylia; family Alligatoridae; genus Alligator; species Alligator sinensis. The sequence goes on along the minus strand of NW_005842181.1, from coordinate 1,149,164 downwards.
GTGTACAAACGTAAGAGCAAACCCTGGCGTCTGGCTTTGTTACAATCTGTCCTTCTAGCATAAACAACCTTTAAAAACTCACAGCTATATTAGACTCAAAGGTCAGACATCAAATTTCATCAAAACAGTCTTCTGCTGCATGACATCCTGTTACTGGTAATCTCTATTACTGTTTAATGATGTTTATCTGAATTCCTATTTCCTTTTATTTGCAAAAAAAAAAAAAAAAAAAAAAAAAAAAAAAAAAAAAAAAAAAAGAGCTTAATTAACAGAGAGAAGTTAGGTCTTGGCTCTCTGCTACCATATTAGATGTTCTTCCTGTAACTATTGGTGGCCTAGAAACCCAGTGAAACCAAAGGATCTGCCAGAGGTTAATTTGGCCCATTCTTCTCTGCTTTTCTCTTGGCTTGCTTTGTGGCCAGCCTATTCTGTTAGTGTACTGTTGATGTGTGATGGAAATAAAAGCTCAGCCAACAGCAAAAGATACAGAGCCTATTACCACACAGGTTTGTATCTGAATAATAATGTATATAATAGTCATGATCTCTCACTGTGCCTCAGACCACTCACAGCTACCCTGAGTGCCCGGGGCCACATTTAATAATGTAAAACAGCTCTAATAAGTCTGTTCAGTGGCAATTCTGGAAGTGCAGGGTTCTAGTCCACCTCCCACCACACACACAACAATACCTTAAATGAGCTATGTACTAGGAGAGGTTGCTTAGACCTCTAGAGTCCAGTGGTCGGGCATTAGCAGATTTCAAATTAAACCTGGGAAGGAAGAATGGGTGTCAAGTGCAGAAACTGAATTACCTGAATGTTTTCAATCCCGAGTCTGGCTTAGGTGAAAGTCTCTGCACAAATCTGTACATGTTTGGACTCTGGAAGCACTAAAGTTAAACCCCTCTCATCCCTTATCTTGTATTCACCCTTCCCCAATTCTAGCTTTTAGATGAATAAAGCGTGCCCTATAGCTTCAACACTTGACAACGTAAAAATATGCTCAGTGTAAGGCAAAGCCTTGCCTGAGATTAACAAGAGATGCTCTTTCTGACTGCCTGAATTATCTCCATCACCTTTTACTTTTTCTGATCTCTCTCTGCTTTTTGTTTTTCTCTTTTCTCTATTTTCTTCTCTTGCTATTCCTCTGTTTTCTCCCATCATCCCCATCTGCTTTCTATTTTTCTCTTTCTTCCCTTGCCATTTCTTTCACTTTTTCTTCTCCCTGTACCTACACATTTCCTTCCTCCAAATCCATTTCTCAATCCATCCCTTTTCTCTTCTCTATTGCTGGTACCCTGTTTTCCCCTCGATATACATACCCAGACACATGGTGATAGGCACTAAATGAGAACTTAGATATACACTGAGGTGTGCATGATTTCCTCTGTCTCTGTCCATTCCCACTGAAAATGAGGATACCTTTATTAGATTATTCCCACCATAGCAGATTCACTCTTGCCCTAGTCATAATGCTACCAAAATGCAGAGCAAAATGGAAGACCCAGAAACAAGCCCTATCATGCTGGAGCTAATATACTGCTCCTACTACACTGGCAGGTAAGGAGCAAGAGCACAACTGGGAAAGCACTGATGCACAAAATGTTGAACTACTGTGCCTGAGCTCTTTAGCCACATTATAGCCTATCAGAATTTAAATAAGTCCTTGGAAAGGATTTTATACCCTGATGTTAACAATAGGAGGGCACTGGAAATGAAGACTCTTGAGGTCATGCCTCCCTGATATTCCTGAAATATTTATCCCTGTCTTAGGGGAAGGGCAGTGAAAGTATAACAGCTATCTCCCTGTACAGTCACTTAATACACACAACAAAAGGGAACTTTAGAGCATGAGATACTTTGGACATGATGAGCTACTGTTCCTATTGGCCAATGGGACTTGGAACACTTTATAATGAAACTTTGTAATGACCTAGGCATGGCACACCTGCTACACTAATTATATCTGGGTAGGTCTGGCTTTGTCTGCCGAAGAGCTGGAAGCTGCTCGAATGCAGTCTTGGAAGCTTGGAATAGTTTACTGGGCTTCCTCTCTCAAACCTTTTCTGGACTTCACTTTTTTTGTAAATAAAGTACCATAAGTCTCTAAACCCAATAACGTGAGATGCTGTATGCCTTCAACCCTCATTGACATCAGAGGGAGATGGTTCCTGCCTGGATCCAGCAAACTGTCAAGGAAATCCAATTATGCTTGTTGAGATAATCTGCTGTGTATAGAACAATCAGTACAATGCTAGTATCTGCAATAATTTAACAAATGAGTAATGCCAGGAGCAACCAATCACATAGGCCATGCTAGAAGTGACTTCAAGAGTAACTCAACTGCTATCCAAGACACCTATCACTTTTGAAGGGCTTCAGAATGACCTGGCAGAAATGTGGATGGTAAATTAAAAAAATACTTAAAATGCAGTAAAAGCATTTCAACTTTCTCATAACATTTGACATGGTGTAGCAAGACAAGTCACTAGACAGTGCTTTAAAATCCCTTTGAAATTTAGCTATGAATAAATGTACCAGCCATCTCCATCATCCCATTGAAATAAAGTCCTTACCTGATCTAGACAATTGCTGCGTAAGTAGCGCAAGGCTTGCTGTATACTTTGAGGAAGTGGCTGCCCTGTCCTCTGGACATGGACTATCAAAGGCACGCCAAAGACATTTTTGTCCTTGTAGTCCGGAACTTTCATCCTCTTCATGAACTTTGGCACAGACCTGAAATTCATGCAAGCACTCAGCATTAAGCTATAAGAATACTCAACAAAATCCTACTGGGTAACTGCTAAGGGAAACCAGAAACTGTGCAGATGACCTTTTTCAAATATTAATAGTAAAGAAAAAGTTATCTTTTTAATTCTTGATAGCTTCAAAGCCTCTATATGGAACCTTTAAACCTTATACATATTATGATCATGACAATCTTAACCAGCAAATTGCCTTTTGCTACTAGATGTAGTGCAACAATTTGTTCTAACAAGAAATAACCCCGGCACAGCTGTCATTCTTTTGAAACCTCTTTAAAAATGTCTGATGTAGACTCAAAGGAAAAGTACAACAGGGTGTAGTGAAAGATGTATCTGAAAGAATGCACCGTGCATTTATTTAAGATGTTGAATTATTTTTATATCATTTTTGCAATTTAGCATTATGTTGCCCAATACTTTACAGTGAGAATTACTGTGAAAAAAACAGTATGTGGCAAATTCATTCTGGGTGTAACTCAACTGATTTCTAGTCAGGTAAATTAGGTGAACTTTGTGTGCTTCCTTTCTTCAATAAATGCAGGTGAAAAAGAGAAGAGGCCAGATTCCTTTTAGAGTCATGACTTCAGTGGTGTTAAAAATGGATGAATATGGCCTAAGGTTTTCTACTGAGAGAGAGAAATAAACTTTGAATTAACTGACTCCTTGGAGGAACACAAGGGACAACTCCACACATATTTTAAAATGCCCATTTGTCTATAAATCCTTAGAGAACAATTACATGAACACATACAAAAAGAAAGCCAGGAGACATTGCTACTGAGAGCAGGACAGCAGGACCCCCAAACTGGCAGGTTTAACACCAATTCCTTCAGTGGCCTTGAGTTAAGACATCTCTTGTCTCTGTTTTGCCATCTGTAAATCTAGAAATATCTCAATAACTTTACCTACCACACAGAGGAGATTGTCAGGATTACTTAACGTTGCTGAAGTTCAGATCACTACAGAAGTGTAACGTGTTATTATTTTTGCACTAAAGTTTATCACATACTTAGAAATCTCTATTTAGTTACTACTTCTAATATTTTACTTAAATGTAAAGACAAAAAAAATTACATCATGCGCCAGCAACAGCTATTTCTTTTCAAATCACAAAATTAATTATAAGGAAACAATTTTTTTTTCTTTATAATCATTCACTTCTACTCTTGTTCATTTCTCTGAGACTTGACTGCTATCAGCTGTATGGTTGTTAGAACAGAGTCAGACTTCTAGGTTCTATTTCTGGTTTTTGCCACTGACTCACTGCCTAACTATAGACCAAAATGTAGTTTCCAATTCTTAGATGAAAGTAAATTGTTTTTCCTAATTACATTATTATTAAAGTTTCAGCTACAGTAACAAAATTAGGGGAAACAATTTACTTCTAAATATATTTGCTTGGTGACTTCTATGGTACTTACCAGGTCCAGCCATGTTTGTTTGACATAGAGTATTTTTCCATGATGGCAGTGAGGCGAAGCAGTGAGAATTTTTGCAGTAGATTCAGTTGGACTGCTGACTGATTGCTGATTTGTAGAGATGCTATGGACTGGCTCATACTATGAGAAATTTGGAAACTATTCCATCGTAATCGCCTTTTGCAAAAGAGAAGAAAAGGAAATCAACGTCAGCCGCCATAATTAGGGCAAATGTCATGATAAGGTTTTAGAGTTAGGCAATTCTTTTTTTTGTTGACTAATTGTGTGTTTATAGAAAAGTTTTGACTCAGCCCAAACAAGTCTCTGATAGTGGATTTCAGAAATGTTAAATGTTAAAACAAAGTATTTGCAGTTTTCAGATTAGATTGACAAAGAGACTTAGGTTCCATTTACAAGATCAAGGAGGTGATGCTGCCCCAATATACCATGAGGACCACAAGTGAAGGCACTTGTTCAGCTCACCTCTTAGCCCAATTCCTAGCAAAGATTTCAACCCTTCAGAACAGATAACAACTGGGTTAAAGGTTATTTTAAGATCTCAATCTCTTTGGTAGCATCTGTTCCCTGTGTTATAAAATACTGAAATATTTACGAAAACAGACGGGAACCCAGGTCTTGGGTACTCCATGTACTGCCTTAACTGTATGGAGTTGGGATGAGAGCAAATACATTACAGCTAGCTTGAATATCTCTACAGCACTGCTTTGTACCATGCACATGCTTTGTACACCCTTAGGCATGTGTTTACTTTATGAATAGTGGCATTGATTTCAGTGGTACTTGTCATGGTAGTAAGCAATAGGCTTTGTAGTAAGAGCTTGCAGTATAGAGTCATTTGTTTGCAAATATTTCAAAACACCCAGAGACAAATTTTACTCTTAGTTACAGGAGCATAAATCCAGAGAAATTCAGCTGACGCTGGAATTCAAGTGATAACATAAGAGTGCCTATAAATAATCAAAACTTCCTGAGAAAAGATGCAGCTGTGCTGAAGCCCACAGTTTCTTTCCCTCTGTGACCAGTTATTTTTATGCTCTATGTTTAATAAGCAGTTGCCAGGGATTCATTTCAGATTCTGTAGAGTGCATAAAGAGAACTTTTCTTTCAAATATATTGTTCTGTCTCCTGGGAGGAACCTCTCCTGTGTGAACTGTTTTACTGAATAATAACTGCATTCCCTATTTTGTGGGCCATACGAAGGCTGCCTAACTTCAGCGTTCCTTAGTAAGACACCAAGTGCTTAGCAACCCATGATGCTTTTACGTGCCATATGTAGTATTTGTTCTGCATTGTCCTACATTTATAATTGCACTTTTGTGATGATTCAGGTATCAAGGATGTCACTGGGATAAAACGTGTACAACTTGTCAGAGCTATGTTAATTCCTCTGTAATTCAACAAGAGATAACTGTGAAGTGCCCAGCTAGATGCAAATGAAAATCAAGGTATCTCAAAACTTGAATTTTGAATGGAGTCCAAGGCTGCAAAGCAGCATAATGGACTTCAGAGATTTCTGTTAGGTGTAAAAACCAAAAATATAAATTATATCAACAACTGCATCAAGATGAGCAGGGGCGTGTGCTTGCAGTGGCACAAATAGTAGCAGTACAAATTTGTGCCACTACTTTGTGCTGCAGCATATGCTCCTGCGTGTGTGCTTTGTTGCGGGACACATTGGCCCTGCTGTGGGCAAACGGCCCTTGCCTAACTCTTCTTGGCTCCCAGTGTGCTGGAGCAATCAGGGCACAAACAGAGCATCTCACTGGAGGATTGAGCCTCAGTTTGTTCCAGCACACGCTACTGTAGGTGCACTGTGCCCCATTTTTTCCCTGGTGCTTTTTTGGCTACTGGGAAATCCTGGTAGGAAATTTTGCCCCTGTGTTGCAAATCTATAGCACAGGGCAAGTTTTAACATTCCACATGTGTGGTCTGTGGCTCCACAAGCCGCACATCCTTCTTCATATGGACGCAGCCAAAGTGGGTACATAGGTGCCATTGACAATAGGGTAGTGGACACCTGGCTTAACCTGAAGACCCTTGCTTACCAACCACATTTGAACATCTCCCATTCCTAACACTGGATCTTCATGAAGACCCACAATCAAGCTTATGCCCTTCTGGTCCAGCAGAACCTGCATGAGGTTCAATAAAGCCAAGTGCAAGGTCCTGCACTTAGGACGGAAAAATCCCATGCACCAGTACAGGCTGGGTCCGACTGGCTAGGCAGCAGCCCTAGAAAAGGACCTGGGATTACAGTGGATAATAAACTGAATATAAGCCAACAGCATACCCTTGGTGCCAAGATGGCTAAAATCATACTGGGCTGAATTAGGAGCGTTGTCAGCTGGTAAATTCTACTTAAGAATAGATGGCCACGCTGTTAACTTAAAGACTATAAACTTATGCATGACTGTACATGCAAGCTGCTGTGCATAAATTAAGCCACCTCTCCAGAGTTAAACTTCTATGCCTGGAAGCTGTACCATCAAGGATGTTATATTTTGCTACGTGTGCAGGGTCCTAAATGGAAAGTAAAGTAGATTGCATGGCATTACAAGCCTGCTAACTAGCTTGAGGGCAATATAACTGGCTTTCGCTCAGCTCACACAAACTGCTATGAGCACATGGTTACACTGTTTCCAGCTGAGGAGGCAGACTGCCTGGAACAGCAGTGTTCTTGATGCAGTGCTGCCAGGCATGGCAAGTTTATCCCATGGACATGATTACAGGATCATAGGAAACTGGGGCTGGAAGGGACCACACAACCTCTTCTAATCTAGCCCCCTGCTCAAGGCAGGATCATCCCTGACTAAACAATCCCAGCCAGGTGTCTGTCTAACCTGTGAGATTCCACAACTTCTCCAAGTAGCCTGTTCCAGTGCTTGACGACTATCATAGATAGAAAGTTCCTCCAAATCTTCAATCTAAATTTACGCTACTGCAGCTTGAGGCCATTTCTCCTAGTCCTGTCTCCTAGAGGCACAGAGAAAAGCCCATCTCCAGCTCTCCAGAATTGCTCTTCAGGTATACATAGACTGTTATAAAGTCTCCAATCAGTCTTACCTTCTCTAGATTAAATTACCCTAGTTCTTTCAGCCTTTTTTTTTTTATAAGTCTTGTCTCTCAGGCTCCTGATCCAAACTGTCCACATCTTCCTTGAAGTGTGGGGCCTGAAACTGGATACAGTATCGCAGGTGAAGCCTCACCAGTGCTGAATAGAGTAGAAGAGTCACTTCCCTTGATTTGCGAGTGATATTTCTGTTAATACAACCCAATATGCTGTTGGCTTTTTTGGCAACAAGAGCACACTGTTGGCTCATATTCAGCTTATGGTCCACCATAACTCCTAGGTTCTTTGTTGTACTGCAGCCTAGCCAGTTATTCTCTGGCCTGTGCATGAAATTATTCTGTCCCACGTGCAAGATTTGGCACTTGTCCTTTTAAAATCATATCTGAGTGAAGACATGAACATTTAACAGAACTAAATAATTTACAGAGGAAAAAGAGTATTCTTGTTTACTTATGCTCTTGTATTCTTTACTTTTTATACCAGGACTCCTCTTCTATACCAGGATACCCTTCCTCTAAAAGTCTCTCTTCCATCTAACTGAGCCTTGCTTCACATTTAGTAACATAAGAAAGGCAGCGTGATTGTGACCCCCAACAGCTGCTCATGGTCCGCAGCTTGAGAGCTCCTCGCTTATTATTTTGTAATAACTGTTTTGTATAAACAATTAATCATGGCAAATACATGGGATTATCTATGGAAATCTGCTACCAACCTGCTTGGCCGGGTGAGAGATGCTCCCACACCAGAGTCTCTCCTATCCCTGACACCAGTAGCTTCTGACTCATTGAGGGAAGTTCCATCTCTATCCATGTCACTCGGTGTAGTCCGACCATCAGAAACAGAGTTTCCTTCAAAGTCCAATGTGATCTGGGTAGTTGACTGGAATGGTAATGATGTAGATTTCCCAACAGACAAATCATTATTTGGCATATCTGGCAGTACATTTTTTGACCAATGGTCAACAACCTCTTGAAGTCCATTGACATGCTGCAAAATGTCATCTAAATGAGGGAAAAGCTCATCTTTTTCCAAGTCCAAAAGGTCTCCAGTGCTGGCATACAAATGGGAACCTGGCACATTGTCATAAATACTAACTCTGCTCTCCTTAGGACAGCAAGTTATCAATCTGGCCTCTCTAGGAGTAGAGCACTTCTGTTTGCCCAGAGAGATGCTGCCTGTTCTCCAGTTAACATTGTTACCATTGTCTGTAGGTGAAAGACTTTCAATAGAAAGTGCCTTTGGAAAAGTTCCAGGTTTATGGTCTTTGGGAATATGTACCACCAGATCCTCTTGGGAGTGAAATTCATTTTTATGATTTTGGCCTACTACTTGTTTCAGGGTTGCTCCTGCAAGGACATCCAAGTCCTCCAGATACATACCACCTCTCTTGTTTGTTTCCTGACATTTGCGTTCCTTTAAACATGGTGTACTTACTCCGCTGCTGCTGTTTTCTGACTGACTACTGTCACTGCTGGATTTGCCAGAGAAGGAAAGTCCTGTTTTGACTGTCTCCTGTGCTAAATTTTGGAGATCTCCATTTACTATCTCTACACAGTGCAAGTCCTTCAAGGATTTTGGCTCATACTGAAGAACAGGTCCACTTATATCTAAAACACCAGTTTTTCCTGAGCCTCTTAATTTTCCATGTGTTCCTTTAGCTTTTAATGTCTCCATACGCTTTAGAAAGGTTTTGGCTCTGGTTCGTGTTGGTTTTTCATTCTTAATGTTCAAGGAGTATTTTATGATGTCTTTTGGATCCTGGGTACTGATGACTGAAGAGGAGTCATGCATATGTGTGCTTTCTACCTCCTGCTCTCCTGAGCTGTCATGTACCTCCCTGATAGTGCTGCTGATGCCAGATGGACTCCTGTTGTCACTTCCCCCACTGCTCTCGCTGTGAATAGATGAGACGTCAGGCTCACTCAGGTCTGTAAGCACACTTTCACTGCTTGTGGTGTTTTTCATTTTAATGTCCCCTGAAGATCCATGTCTACCTGATCGGTGAAGCAAGGCATCAATATCATCCACCCGAGACCATCTTCTGCTGGTTCTTTGGAAAGTCCATTTATTACTGATAGCACAGAGGTCTTCTTCATCTGAATCGTCACTCTGCAAAATAGCATACTGCACTTTGTTAGAGGCAGAACTTCTCTTTTCTTTTATTCTTTTCTGCTTATTTATTCATTTACTTACTTATTTATTCAATTTATATGCCACCCTTCCCTACAAAAGCTCAGGGCAGCTTACAGCAAGAAAACAGAATAACTTAAAAATAAGAGAGTGACTAGAGGATCAAATAGTTTAAAAGGAAACTAGAACATCAGGATAAAACAGAGAACTTGCTGAACAGCATCTCGGTTTAGTTTAGATTGGTGAATGCCTGACCAAAGAGGAAGTCCTTACTGTGCTACCAAAAAATGACCAGGCTTGAGCTCTAGTCAGCCTCAAGAGGGAGAGACTTCCAGTGAATATCCTTTTATTCTAGTCTTTTTCATTTCACAAGAAATTCTCAGAAATTAATATACTATCAAACAATAAATAAAGCCTTGACCTTGCATTATAGAACTCCTGGGTAAATTGCTGTATCCAGCTAGAACCTACTGACTTCAATGGGGCAGTCTGCCTGCCCTTACACAAGAAAGGAATGAAGCATAATAAAGCAGTTTCTGATTTCTGAAGATGGAAATACTAGCTAGTATCCATTGGGTGTGTCTACATGTGCAATTAATGTGGACCAGTGAACTCCGGAGTTTTTTTGCTCTCAGGCACACCATTTGAACGTGTGCCCGGGAGCAAAAAAACTCCAGAGTAAGTTGCTCTGGAGTTGATTCATGCGCACCGCCTGGAGCCTGGTCAGAGCAGTTCAGGCTAGCAGGGGACTCAGGGGATCAGTCTGCCAGCCCAGGGTTGCTTCAACCAGGCTCTATGTGCTGCAGAGGGACTGGCCAGGGCACAGGGTGCCTTAGTGTAGGGGCTCTGCAGCATGGGGAGACAGGGGAGCAGCCTTGGGCTGGTTGATCCTCTGTCTCCCCATGCTGGGAGCAGCTGGCTGGGGCACAGGGTGCCTCAGCCCTGGGATTGGATGCTGGCTAGCCCTGGTCTGAGGCACCCTGCTCCAGCCAGTTGGGCCAATGTCTACATATGCACTGTTCTGCACAAAGAAACTCTGCAGCAGAGTTGTGCTTGTATTTTACAAGACTATCCTGCTGTGGAGCTTATTAGTTTCATGCGCCCTAAAGGGGTGCATGTGTAGATGATGAGACATTTACTGCACAGGTAATTGGTCTGTTGTGCAGTAAATGTGTCATGTAGACACGCCCAATATTACCAACTTTCCAGGGGTGGGGTTAAGGTTAAAAACTGTGATGTGCTTCATTGCTACAGCAGTTAGGCCTATATAACTGCCTATATAACTGCAACAGGCCTATATGACTCTAATAAAACCTAGCAAGCCATGTATGTTAACTTCTAACAAGATTCAATTTTCAGTTAAACTTACTTGTTTGAATATACAATATATACATAGATATATATCCACAATAACTAAAATAACTGTCAAAATAATATTTGGAAATAAAAAATGCCAGCACCATAAACTAATCCACAGATCTGTAAACATGTAAAATAAAATAAAAAGCTGCAAAACTGAATCTGGCCTCTTTCTAATCTGTTTCCTCAAACAAAAATGACATACTTTTTGCAGGGACCAGGTAGTCCTTTCTGTTTGGCTCATTTCTCAGTAAGCAGCTGATCCAGAACCTGTTGATCCTAATGAGAATCCTTGCATCAGCTTGGTGCCAGGTCCATACTCAGCTATTGTTGCACATTTGATTTAATGTAGATCATACTAAGTTCACCTAGCTGACATCCAAAGAGCCTCTCTCATTCCTGAAAGCAGCAGTACAGCAGTAAAATTTGACAGACTGTCAAACTAAAGCAAGGTACTAAACTAAACAGGCCATTTTGAGACTGGAAAACTTCTCAATTTAAAAATGCATTACTAGCACTATTTGCATATGCAGCTTTGAGAATAAAGTTAAACTATCTTCCATAGGACTGGACTGCAACTGCTGCAATCTAATTAAAAATGTAAAACAATTTATGAAGTAAAAGTAAAGCTTGAAGGCTGTAGATTACAATGAAATCAGTACCATTTTCAGATCACCTCAACATAAATTTATAGTTGCAAACTTTTGCCAGTGTGTTCCTTAAAATTTGCCATGCTCACTTTATATCTTGTCCAATTTGTAAAATAAACCATTGCCACACAACCAAAAAAACCCCTAGTTTTTGCTTGTTTCTGAATTATTTCTAACATGCAGAACCCAGTTGTTCAGAAGTCAATGCAAGTTCACTGAAACAAATGCCTTCATTCTGCTGTTAGCTATAGAAAATAATTAAACAGCTTAGAAAAGGCACCAAGAAAAGAGCTCGATGTGCCTTAACCCTGCTGTAGTCATGGGTGCCTATATACGGGCTCTGACACATTCCAATTAGAACGCATTGGAGAAGACTTGATTAATCGAGTGTGCTGGAGTGTTCTAATTAGAACACTCCAACATGCTGCAGCATTGCATGCATTCAGAGCCCCCTATTTCAAAATGTGATGGGGGTGCTCTAACTAAAACTCATTGAATGAGCTTTAGTTAAAGCACCCCCACCACCATTTTGGAATGTAGAAGACTAAATACACATGATGTGGTGGCGTTTTTATTAGAGCGGCTGCCTGGGAGTTGCTGCAATTAAACCCTCCCCTCCCCATCCCATCCCACCCCACCCCAGAGCACATGTATAGGCATAGTGGAACACATGATAGCACTGCCTCCTGGGTCTGAGGACAACATGATGCTGAAGGGAGTGTGTGGGGAGGAGGACTGCAAACAATTGAGGCACTCTGTACTTCTAAATATTTTAACAATAGCTTCACATATAAAGCATCCAACTGTTGATGTCTTCATCAACAAACAATAACAAACACTGTAAACACAGTGTTGACATAACAAGAGATCCTGAGGCAGTTTCTCAATGGATATAAATCACCATAGGTCCATTGCAGTTACTGTAGATATGACAATGTACACCTGCTGGGGAACTAGCCCTCTTTTTTTCTTAAAACTCAAACTAATGAAACTAACCAACAAAGTGTGAACAATGCCGAGATCAGGCAGGGAGAGGCAGTGTGAGAGGGGAGGGGAGGAAACATGGAGCCAGCAGCAGTTCTATACAAAACTTCTTTTGGAGGAAAAAAGTTTTAAGCTGCTTTTGAAAAACAGGTGGAGATCAACTGATATGGATAGTGGCAGGGAAACATTCTGCACTCTGCCACCAGAAAGGTAGGATTGCTTCCTGGAATGGATCAGAAAATGCTCTTATGTTTGCTGTTAGAGTGATGTTGCAGCCATGATGACCCAGGCAAGAGGCAAAGATTTCTTAGTGTGATATCTTTTATTGAACCAACTGCATAGTTGGGGTAAAGCTAGACAAGTTTGTGAATACAAGACAATCTTCTTCAGGTCTGAGAAATCTCAGAGAAATCTGAAACCTGAGAAATCTTAGACCTGTAGAATGCTCAGAACCGAAGAAGAATGTCTTGTCTTTGAAAGCTTGTCTAACTTTATCCAAATGATGCAGTTGGTCCAATAAAAGATCTCACCCTAAGAAATCCTTGTCTTATGTCTAAAGAATTTCCAGGGAAATTGAGATTTTCCATGGAAAAATATTTTGATTCCCCTTCCTCCACCCTCCACCTCCCCCCAAAAGCCATAACCCAAACATTATGCTCCTGAAATGCTGCCAGGGGAACTTCCACATGCTGGCCTCTGGTTGGATAGCTCCCATACAGCCCTATGACCTCACCTCTAGGCAATGGGAGGGGATGTATCATCACACAGTATTAAGAAAAGATTTTCTATGAGACAATGTGATGACACTGTAACCGATCCAAAAGGAATTTTGGACACCGTAAGCATCCTGAATGTCACAGTGTTCTGGTAGTCATCAGACTTCCCTGACAGAATACAGATAATTCTAAGAACTGCAATTATAAGACTGCTAGCAGTCATGCTAACTCATGCAAGTTATGGCAATATTAATACTTGTCTATTACGAAGAGGTCTAAGAACATTTCATTTCATGCAGACTGAGTAGACATCTGATTAAACTGAACTTGAGTCTCTGCTGACCCAGGCTGAGTGACTTTGTAGGTAAAGACTTTGGAACCATTACTAGTGTAATCCCTTCAGTCCTCCACTCCCTCTGCCTCAGGTATTTAAGTTTAAAAAAGGAAACTGATTGACATATAGGAGCTTCCTGGCTTATGGAACAATCACCAGCATGTTATGAACTTTTCTTATTATTATGAAATAGAAAACAACTTGTTCTTTTAAAACTGACCTGTCAACATTCCCCTCAACATCTAAATACAAGGATTTGACTTAACAGATGGACATAAAAATGTACATAGTACTTCTCTTCTAGTTCTCAAACATCTACTTGCATTGTCAGTTCCCAGTCTGATGCAGTATCCCAGAATGCACTGAATTAGTCATGTCAATTAAACTGCTGTGGCCTGCCAAAATGCTGGTTTGTTGCCACTCTTATTATCTTAACAATTACGCAAGGGTTTATATTATTTTATACCCTTTGGAGTGTCTGTGGCTTGATCTTTATTGAGTTAGACCCTAATTCCTGCCACAAATGGGTACACTTGAGGGCTCAGAACATTGTTTCTGATATCCTCTGATCTTCATCTTTTCACACAACTTCCATTATCACTTTCCTGCTCCAGTCATTGAACAAGTAATAAAGATATTATCGGGCACATTCAGGGAGTCCTGTAAAGCCATTAAGAATGGTAAAAAGGAACGGGGCAGGTTTCTTTAAGAGTTACCGACAGCATTTGTCAAAGAGTCAGAGGAGCTTTAGACACAGAGATCCCTCAAAGTTGATTTAAACTAGCAAAAGTATTTTCCTCAAACAGAAACAGATGCCAACAAAATGCAGAATAGAACATTTATTTTTAGTGGAATTGTGCCACATTTTTCCAGCTGGGGACAGGAACGTACATGATTCCACAGCTGCAGGAGGCTGCTAATCCAAAAGCTAATTTCTGGCTGTCCAAAACACTTCAGGATACATTTTCAGCACAATCATGGGGATTCAACTGGGTAACTTTCATTAAGGTTAACAGGAAGTGAATAACTAACACCCCACCTAGAAAATGCATCTCTGAGTGAAGTGGGAGGGCATGTGGAACATGTGTTCAACCCTCATTGGCTCACTCAGTAATGGTCTCTGGCAACTTGCTTGGCTACGTTTTCCTAAATCACAGACAGCTGAAGACTAGACAAGAGCTGTACTTAACTTCCATACTGAACCTCCAACCCAGGCTATAGTGGGCTGTTTTTCATTTCAGTGCTGCAAGTAATATTAGAAGCTATTTGTAGTAATATTATTTTGACCTCCTAGTATCAGATACATAGGGAGCAAGAAAAGATTGGGCTCCACTGTGGGACCTCTTCTGAATACCCAGGGTATAGGCGATGTGGAAGGAGGTACGGGGGGGGGGCACATGCCCTCCCCCCAAGATTGGCCCTCGCTGGCTGGGGAGTGCGGAGTGCAAGTGCCCCCCCGAGAAGCGCTGATGGCATTTCCGGTTTTGCTGCTGGTACTTCCGTGGCCAGCGCTCAGCCACCGGGGGACCTCCCTCCCCTAGTTGGTGATCAGCCACTGATGCCCTCACAGTCAGGAGGCACCAGTCGCCCATGACCCGGGGCAGCCCACAGTCAATGCACGCAAAAAGGCAGAACTCCTGAATACATGCTTTGTATTGGTATTCCTGAAACCCAACGGGGGCTGCTCATTTGACCAGAGGCCCAGGGAACAAGAGGAAGGTAACAGCCTACACAAAATCAGCCCAGAACGGGTGAAGGATCTTTTACAACACTTGGACATCTTCAAGTCCGCTGGACCAGATGACCTGCACCCAACAGTCCTGAAAGAACTGGTCAAACTTAGAGCAGCAGTATTGGCCAAGCTATTTGAAGAACCGTGGAACTTGGGAGTGGTCTCAGATGACTGGAAGAAGGCCAATGTGGTACCCAACCTTAAGAAAAGGAAGAGGGATGACCCTGCAAACTACAGGCCAGTCAGTCTGACTTCAGTCTAGGGTAAAATCTTTGAAAAGCTGGTTAAGGAGGCCATCAACTACAAGCTGGTAATGGATGGGGTGCTAAACAGCAACCAGCATGGCTTTGTCAAAGGCAGATCATGCCTGATGAACCTTGTGTCCTTCTATGACCATATCACTAACTATTTGGACAAGGGACTTGAGGTTGATGTCATCTACTTAGACTTCAGTAAAGCCTTTGACTCTGTCTCCCACGGGATTCTCTCTAACAAACTGAAGAGTACTGGGCTGGACCAGTCTACAGTGAGGCGGGTGGACAAGTGGCTCAGAGGCCTCTCCCAGAGATTGGTGATCATGGGGATGGCCTCATCCTGGAGGGCCATCTCTAGTGGGGTCCCCCGGGGATCGGTGCTCGGACCCATGCTATTCAATATGTTCATTAACGATTTGGATTAAGGGGTAGAAAGCGCAATGATAAGTTTGCAGATGATACCAAGCTGTGGGGAAATGTGGGCACACCAAAGGACAGGGCAAAGATCCAGGAGGACCTAGACAGACTGGATTTATAGGCAGAATGAAATCAGATGAGGTTTAGCAGGGAGAAGTGCAAGGTCCTTCACCTGCGTAGGAAGAACCCTCACCACAACTATACAATGGGTGGTAGACTACTGGCTGGCACAACATGTGAGCCAGACCTGGGGGTTACGATTGACTAGAAGATGAATATGACCCAATAGTGCAATGAGGACAAAAAGGCCAATAAAACTCTGGCATGCATCAGCCACTGTGTGGCCAATTGATTCAGGGAGGTATTCCTCCCTTTCTATTCAGCATTGGTGAGGCCTCAGCTGGAGTACTGTGCCCAGTTCTCAGCACCGCACTTCAATAAGGACATAGATAAGCTCAAGAGGGTACAAAGAAGGGCCACCCATTTGATTAAGGGCATGGAGGGTAGGCTCTATGAGGACAGACTCCGGGAACTGGGCCTGTTCAGCCTGAGGAGGAGAAGGCTGCAAGGTGACTTGATAGCAGCCTACAAGTACCTCAGGGGGGAGCATCAAGAACTAGGAGAGCAACTATTCAGGAGGGCACCTCAAGGGAGGATGAGGATGGGTATAAACTAATAAAGGCTAAATTCAGGTTGGATATAAGGAAAAACTTCTTCTCTGTAAGGGTCACCAGAATCTGCAAGAATGCTCCCAGCAGAGTTGGTGCAGTCACCCTACTTGGAGGTGTTTAAGACGAGGCTGGAGAGGCACCTTGCTGAGCTCATCTGAGTCCAATACTTCCTGCCCATGGCAGGGGACCAGACTTGATAATCATACAGACCCTTCTGGTTCTATGATTCTATTTCCATGTTCTTTACCTGTTGAATAGAGGGATGATCCAGTTCCTAGTTCATCCACACCTTGCAGTCTCTCCCATCACCAGCTTTCCTTGTGGTCCCCATCTTTCTTGGTCTCCTTGGCCTCTGCTCTCACCATTTGCCCATTTCTTTGCTAACACATTTTCTCCTGACCCAGTTTTTCTTTATACCTGCCCTCCCAAGTCTCCACCACTGCACCTGCATAGTCTTCTGTCTTATACATCTATGGAGTCAACTAGCTTCTGTTGACTCTAAATTGTTAATACAGCCCTTACATTGTTAGCATATATTTTCTTTTTTCTGATCTCAAACAAATGTCAAGTCTTCACTGTGGTGGACAAGAAACATCTGATGTAGAAAAAATGGCTGGAAATATTTTTTTAAATAAAACTGCAATAAAACAATAAATTTTCATCAATATTTCAATTTTTAACATTCTTTCTTTTAGTTTAGCTACAATATCATTGATAAAAGAAGACACTGATACCACTTCAAGCAGCTTAATGCAGTAGATGTTATCCAAAGAAGGCTTTGCTATATGTTTCAAAAAAGAAATTATTTTGAATGATCTCAGTCTCATCAAGTTTTTGCCTACATCAAACATGTCTCACACAATGTGGTGAATTAACACTCTTTGTTCTGAGATTAGACCAGGGATGTATCACGGAAATCATATACAGGCAAAAATATGCTAAGTCTGAAGTAATGAACACATGGGATCTCAATGGAGTATGCACAATTCCTTGAAGAGATAAGATAGGATGGATACTACAGAGGTTCTGACCAGAGGGCATGACACTATTTGGGCACTTAATGAGTGGGGTCATGAGGCCCACAGAAATTCAGTGACAGTGTTTGGGCTCAGACTAGAAGTGGGGTTGCCATGGAAAAAGATTAGGAGCTGAGGCTGTAGAGGCTATTTGATAAAGCATTATGCACAAGAACAGGAAGGAAAAATATACCTGTTCATTAAACACTTTTCTCTAAGTTCTTTCACAGAATGAACAGGGCATAAATAGAATAAGCTGCCAATGGTATAATAAGAAACATCTCAAGTAGGAATCTTTCAGGAAGCTTTACACAACTGTTCTGAGGGATATATAGGACTATTCCCCAGAACCAATGATTGCTGTTACACACTGTTGATTATGTGCCCTTGGGGCAGTGTAATTGGTAAACCAAAAATTCAACTGTTATGCTGGACGTACAATTTTTAAAAAAACAACAGGCATTTTCTGCATTCTTTAATAAAACCCTTTAATCTTTAAATAATGTATGTGTTACATAACAAAGTGTACATATGACAGGGTTTATTTTCATATTCTTAACTAATGCCAATTCAGCACAAGAAATAAGGAAAGCTATTATTTGTCAAGGAGCTTCCATTTTTTTCTTGGTAAGAGTTTCTATTATGCAATCATACAGCATGGGGAAATGTGAAAATATTTCATAAACAACACAGCATGCTAACTGCTCTTTTCCCCACTACTATAAATTGCATGTTTAAATTACTGCAGGTGTCCTCGTAAGTCTCTTAACACTGAACCTTCTGTTCTGTTCAGAGCTCTTTATTTTTCATTCACATTTAAATTCCTCATTCGTGAAACTACTCTTCAAGACAGGATGTAACACATGCTTAAAGTTACATATTCTTAACTTAAATTTAAGAGATTTCCTAACTGAGGGACCCTAATTTCAGGAGCTCTTTTTGCAATGGTTTGAACTAAACCTGAACACTGAATAATGTTCACTTACCTTTTTCCTTTGGAAGTTCACATCGAGTTTCATTGAGGCACACTTGTTCAATGTATTCAGTCGTCTACAGGTAAAGCAAAAGCCAAAGGTTAGCAACCTGTTAATGAAAGGGACTTTCCATGATTTCAAAAGCTGACCACTTATCTATTTGTGGGGTTGTAATTTATATAACAGGATTCAAAAGTAACCATATTTTATTTTGTTCTACACTACAGACCTATACAATGAGAGGATCTCACAGCTCAACAGTTTTCATAATTAGCTCTCAGATACAGCTATTCATATTCTATTCAGAGCATTTTGCAAATCAAGTGAATGTTATTTTATGCATTTCACAGATGGGGAAACTGAGGCTCAGAATGGGGAGGCAATTTGACCATACAAGTATGTAACCACAGTACTTCAGAACCCTTTTCTTGCAAATACTGCAGGATTCAAATGACTTATTAGAATCAGAATGCGAGTTAATTTCAGATTTCACTCCTGTTAGGCAGTTAGTAAAGTAAATGTTAAGGAAGTTTGTTGAGATTAATCAAATATTATTTAATTTAGTCTCATAGTCTATTCTTACATGTACAAATCCAATACACTAATACATAGAAGGTAACAAATAAGTTATCATCAACCTCCTTAAATAAATGCCTTGTTCATCCTTCAGATGATATTATAGTAATTTTTAAAAGACTTTTTCCTTGTTAATTTCAAAATATTAAAATTTTGACAATGGGTTAACATTATTATTCTCTAGGCTGAAGAACTATGTACATACATACTCACATCTTCATACATCAAAATGAGAGATCTATACATATATGCAAAAAACATATATTTTTAATTATGGAAGTGTTAGGTATGGGATAAATTACATGGGTATATGATAAAACTATAATATGTATAACATAATATACTCTCATATATTATCACCTGCCCAATCACCTGCCCAATCCACCTCTTTAGGGGCTTCATCTAATATTAAAATAGATAGCAGCTTAAAATAACCATCATTTAAAAAAAGTCAGTCCACCAAAGAAACATTTATCAATTCTCTTTATCCTGATTATTTTTTAATTTTGTTCAGCAAATTGCACCTGCCAAAACCCATTCATGGATAAAGTAACCTTCCCTAAGTCATGACATATCATCCTGGGTTCATCACATTTGTGTGCATTACAGATGCACACTCACACCCTTGCATAAAAAGAGGTGAATACTTGTGATCATTAGGGCTTTGTAACTACTTCATCAGTACTGTTCACAAATCCACCCCCAAGACTTAATTCTAGGATTGCAAAACTCTCAGAAGATTCAAACATAAAGAAACCAACAAAACCCCCAAACCCAAACAGATAAACAAGCAGAAGAAACTCTAAACCTAGTACCAAAAGTGTTCTTGTTTTGTCCCGGTATGGAATTGCTCAGCTTGAAATTGCTCTTTCTTGAGGCTTCACAATGGTTTTGTCCTACCCTTGCCCATGGTGGAATTGTTTAAATATAAGCATCTATCCTTGTTCCAAATACATACATATGAAGATACATTTTCAAAGGACTGAAACTCATCCTTACTGTGGAGACAATTTGCTCCCCAACATGAATCACAGGCTAAAATCTGATTTCATGCATCTCTAAATTAACTGGTTTCTGCCTTAGAACAGGTAAGCAAAAGGGGCAGGTATATAAAACACACTATTTTATTGGGATTCTCAAAAATATTGTGTAGCTTGCTTGAGCAAGCCAGTTGTGCCCAGCTATTACAATAAATTGTTAGGCACTCAAATTTACCTAACTAAATCAAGTGAAACTTTAAGTAGCATAAGCTAGTCCATTCCTGCAAAATCATCTCATTAAACAGGTATCTTGAACTCCCTGTGTGTCTATATAATGAGAAAAATGAGACAGAGACATGTTTCGATATAAACTCATAACCTTATAGTTAGGGATACTGAGTATCTGTAGGTTTCTCTGAAATTGTTCAACATCCTGTACAGTCAGGCCATAAATCATTAACTCCATTAATCCGTAATGGGCAATGGAGATGCATTAGCTGAAAAGCAGAGGTACAGTTTTCTTGTGCCTTCATAACAAACTGATTTCCCCAGAAGCTTTCAAAATAGTTTAACAAGCAGCCCTGTACTCAAAGCCTATTTGCAGTTCTTAGAGAGGAGAATGTATAGCACAAAGAAGATGCATTTCAGATTCAAAGGATGATGCTTCTCCTTTTAGTCAATGCAATACCATATGCATCTGAAGAAATAAATGATTTAGCTGAGATAGAACACGAATTTATGGTGGAAGGGAAAGGGAGAGTCAAAGGCCAATGGCTTGCATTTTGTTTTATTTGCAATTGAGGTAACCTTAGAAGCCAATTGGGGTTTCATAAGTAGCCGAGGGCAAAATCTGTATTCACGCCCAAAAAAGGCCTCTGCTCTATTGTGGACAGCTACTGGAATCATGTGGTCAGACAAACCAAACAGACTAAACAAGAAGTCGTAATTTTCCCACTAACTCTACCGGAAAGCCAGGATTATTTCAGTCATAAACTGATGGGTTACTTTTTTAAGAGTCAGTCTCATTAACTCAGAGACATTACCAGCTACACTGTTATCCTGACTGCTTTCTAAACTGATATTTGTATAAAGAAACTATTCCATCAAAAAACAGAGCCAACTTTAAAGGAGACTGTGCCTCAACCTCAGCTTTTAGCTTCTGTCATCTACAAAATTATAACACATTCTGGGGCTTTTCCAAAATCATGGAAAGATTTGCCAATACATTTACAGGATTAAAGATCAGCTTTATTAGTTTGCCTGTTACCAGCATCTCCAATTAAATCCAGTCTGTTTGAACTTCTCACATGCTGTTGTTGTGCCAATGGAGGCAGATAGCCTTCCCATCTGCTTATAACTATTATGTGAGTGACAGCCAAAGCCTCATTAAAACACAAGTCTTTGACTGAAAGACAGGCACTCATGTCTTGATCAAAGAGGAAGAGGCCACTGAGTTGCTATCTACACTTTTCATGTCACTGCCTCAGAACAAGGGAGAGGTTACAGTGTTCGTAGGTTTAACAAAACACGAACCTTGAGTTTAAAGGGAAGACAGTACAACACATGTCAAATGAAATAAACAACATTGGTAGGTATCGCAGGAGGGTTTGGCATTAAAAAAATAAATATATACTGTATTAAAGCACTTGTCAGCGAAACTGCAAAATATTTAGGGAAATCTTGCAGCTCATACTATAAATAGAGGGTCAGTGAAGTTTTCTCAATTTGTTCTTCACATAGTAATAATACTGTTATTGATAAGCACCATCACTTATATGTATAACATGGAATCACTGAGCATCAAGGCATCAAATTTTGCTGTTATTGTCCATTATGCTGCAGGCTCTTTGCCTGTTGTATCCTGTACAGCCCAAAACAGTGACTAACAAGTAAATAAATAAATAAAGCAAGGCAGAAGCTTCTTAACTAGGAAATCTAGTGGGTGGCCTACTATCCAACTTCAACAGTTTTCCAGATTATCCTAAGACATCTTTAAAGTGACTTTGAACTGTGTGAACTCCCCCTGAATCTGGTCTGCAGTTGCTTTGTAGCAGCTGTGGGGGAATTCAGCCAATGGTACACCGGGGTCATGCAGAAACTAGTCTGCCAGAAGGAACTAAATGCAATTGTGTGGCAGGGAGGGAGCAATCACCCGGGAAGGACATCTCCTGTGTCTGCAGATCAGAGGTTGCACTCTGCTGTGCATCTTCAGGATCCAGGGGTGAGAGAGAACTCATCACATTAAACTCAGTGACCCATAGGCCCCCGCTCAAGGGGATGTTCTGCTGGGAACTGCCATTGTTAATTATTACTATTTTGTAATAACATTGTGCCCAGAAGCCTTCATTGTGGACAAGGAGCCCATTGTTCTAGACCTGTACAAACAGGGAACAAAGAGATGATCCCCATTCAAAAGAGCTGCCTGGTAGGCCTGCGTGAAGTGGACAGTATTTGCTTCGGATTCAGTGATTCAGAGGGACAGTGATTCGATGCGGTGATTTGAATAACTGTCCTGATTCGATTTGGTCGAATCCGAAGATATTCGGTGCTGCATCTTATTCAGCCATAGACTATACAGACAGACAGTGCCGGCAGGAGCAGCTGCGGGGAGCAGCCAAACAAGCCCCGGCTTGAGCCAGAAGCCCCAGGAGAAGCCGCAGCTCCCCCAGCTGCCCACCCCCTCCGCTGGGGTGAGGCAGGCAGTCCTAGCAGCCCCAGGAGAAGCCATGGGGGCTGGGGGGAATGATCGGGGAGCTGGGGGATTGAACCAGGAACTGGGGAATCAAGTTGGGAGCTGGGGTGAATGATCGGGGGCTGGGGGAATGAACAGGGGCTTCCCCCCAGCTCCGGGTTCGATTCCCCCAGCTCCCAGTTTGATCCCCCAGCTCCCAATCATTCCCCTAGCTCCCCAATCATTCCCCTCAGCCCCCACGGCTTTTCCCGGGGCTGCTAGCTCCAGCCACAGCTTGTCCGGGTGCTCCCCTGGTTGCCCCCCCGCTGGAGCAAGGTACTCAGTGCTGGCAGCCCCAGGAGAAGCTGTGAGGGCTGGGGAAAATGATTGGGAACTGAGGGGAATGATCAGAGAGCTGGGGGATCGAACCAGGAACTGGGGAATTGAACTGGGAGCTGGGGGGAAGCCCCTATTCATTCCCCCAGCCCCCATGGCTTCTCCTGGGGCTGCCAGCACTGCCTGCCTCAACCCAGGTGGGGGGGCAGCCAGGGGAGCAGCCGGGTGAGCCATGGCTTCTCCCAGGGCTGCTGACTCAAGCTGGGACTTGTCCGGCTGCTCCCACTATCTAGTGCCTGCCTGTACAGTCCATGGTTGAATCTGCAAATCTCTCTGAATTGATTCAGAGGCTTCTGATTTGATTTGGAGAGATTAATGGGTCTCTGGTTCGATTTGGATTTGGAGATTCAGCTGCCGAATTGAGCCAAATCTCCTCCGAATCAAACTGGCTACCAAAGCTTCACACAGCCCTACTGCCTGGTCTCCTGTCATGGATTAGCCTGTGAGAGGGCAACCTCTGGTTCTTTGTTAATGGACTGTACATAGAAGCTAAGGGCTGTGTGCCACGACTGGCAGGAGTGACTGGGAGAAGCTTGTACTGCAAAGGTCCATGCTGTACCTATTCCACAGATAAACAGAAGACTATGTTCCCAGTCCTCTCATTCAGTACCTTCCCTGAGCATAACAGAGTCATAGTCATAGAGAAGTAGGGCTGGAAGGGACCTCCAGAGGCCCTCCAGTCTAACCCCCTTGGCAAGGCAGGTTCATCCACATCCAAACCATCCAATACAAACCATAATCTAAAACTAGATAAGACTATTGTCAAAATAATAATGAAGATTCAAGCATTTAGACTTTACAATGGGCTACATATGTACATGGGTCATGAGCCCACTCACTGAACTGAACAGGAACCTTTTGATTGACATTAAGGTGACCTGGATTGGGCACTTCTTGTGCCTACAGAGAACCCAGTCAATCTTTTAATGGAACCTTGAACAACTTCATCCT
Source organism: Alligator sinensis (assembly GCF_000455745.1). NCBI lineage: Eukaryota > Metazoa > Chordata > Crocodylia > Alligatoridae > Alligator > Alligator sinensis. Next base: position 1,125,079 of record NW_005842181.1, on the reverse strand, counting down.
TTTAAAAAACCCCATAAAGTTTTAAAAGCACTTGAATGACAAAATAACTAAGTAGACTGCAGAATACATAATCATTTTAAAGTTTTTCAGTAGTATAACAATCTATATACAATGATACATGAAGTAAATGCATGCTATCAAATAGACAACTCTGGACAAAAAGAATGGACAAAATATAATCATACTGAATTAAATTAAGGCTTCTTGCTGTTTGGCACTTTTGAAGATGAGTATATTTATCTAGGGGTCTAAATATTGATTTAAGAGAAGAACATTATATACTTAGTTTGTCAGATCTTGGTCATTAGATCCTAACAATATGTTAAAAGAATGATATTTAGAGTGTGAAGTCAAGCTTTCAACTGCTTGAATTTTCAACCTACATTATGTTCTTTTAAATTCTTTGTATGAAACATCCTAGGTTTTAAGGTACAGATACATTTTATTACATGCAACTGTAACAAAGCTTCATCATGCTTCATAAGTAGGGCTGATCTCTGAGCACTGCTGCTCAGACTTTCACCACTTGAATCAAATGCATTTGAGCAGGAGACTGCTATTCCTGCGTGAAAGGCTTTCCACTGGAACTAGATACACGTCCAATAGTTGGTTTGAGAGATCTCGGCTCACCATATGGGAGTTGAGAGAGCTCCTGCTCTTTGGAACACGTGCTGGTTTTGGAGTGGATGAGAAGACACCCTCCTGGCTTTCACCCACCTACATTTTCACTACAGCTTTCATTGGAAGTTCCCAGAGAAGTGTCTGCTTCTGCTGCTTTGGATGTTGCATAGGTCATAGTTTCACAGTTGGTAGGGTCGGAAGGGACCTGAGCAGATCATCAAGTCCAACCCCCTGCAATGGCAGGAACAAGTACTGGGGTCAAACGACCCCAGCGAGGTGTTCGTCTAACCTCCTCTTAAAGACCACCAGGGTAGGAGCCAGCACTATTTCGCTTGGAAGTTGGTTCCAGGTCCTAGCCGCCCTGACTGAGAAGTAGCGCCTCTGATGTCTAGTCTGAATCTACCCTCTGCCAGCTTGTGACCGTTATTTCTAGTCACTCCTGGTAGTGCTCGGGGGAACAGGGACTCCCCCAATGCCTGCTGGTCCCCTCTGACTAATTTGTAAACGGCCACTAGATCCCCCCATAGCCTTCTCTTGTGGAGGCTGAACAGGTTTAGGTCCCTTAGCCTCTCCTCGTAGGGCTTGCCCTGCTGCCCCCTGATCATGCGAGTGGCCCTTCTCTGAACCCTCTCCATGCTGTCCACATCCCTCCTGAAGTGCGGCGCCCAGAACTGGACGCAGTACTCCAACTGCGGCCTGACCAGTGTCGCATAGAGGGGGAGGATCACCTCCTTGGACCTGCTTGAGATGCATCTGTGGATGCATGACAAGGTGCGGTTGGCCTTCCTGACCATGTCCCCACGCTGTTGGCCCATGTTCATTTTGGCATCAGTAATGATTCCAAGATCCTTTTCTGCCTCTGCACTGACAAGAAGGGAGTTCCCCAGCCTGTAGGTATGCTGCTGGTTCTTCCTCCCCAGGTGCATCACTTTGCACTTGTCAGTGTTGAAACCCATCCTGTTCTCATCTGCCCAACCCTGTAACCTGTCTAGGTCCAATTGCAGCCTATTCCTCCATTCTAGCGTGCCCACATCCCCCCCAAATCTTAGTGTCATCAGCAAATTTGAATAGGGTGCTTTTTGTCCCCTTGTCCAAGTCACTGATGAAGATGTTAAACAGCGCGGGTCCGAGGACCAAGCCCTGGGGGACCCTGCTGCCCACATTCCTCCAGGTTGAAAATGACCCATCCACAACCACTCTCTGTGGTCAAGTCATGAAATATTCATGTTCAATCAATATTATGGTAAGCTATGGTAAGCTAACAAGGACTACTAAGGAGAGGGAAAATGGTGATTTTCTGCCATTAATCTCTAAATAAAATCTAAGTATCATCTCATGAAATCAAATAAAAGGTACTTCTCTAATGCAAGGGGTTTTTCCCTTCTGCATTTCAAAGACCTGTGTCACAGAGCACTGAGGTGCCCTGCTCCCAAAGAGGGGGAAAACTGCTAGGGAGGAAGCCCTAGCAGGAAATAAGGAGCCCAGCTGTGGGTTGCCTGGGCAACCAGGGAAGGTCAGCTGACCAGAAGGGGCAGGGCCTGGCTCCCTTATAAACCCTAGGGGCTGGGGCTAGAGGCAGTTCCCTGCCGGCTGCCAAAGAGGAAGGAGCTCTCTGCCCTGGGAGAGAGGGGAAACCTGATGCAGGGGCTGCATCTGAGAGTTAAAGGGTCACTGGTAGGACTGAATGTTGTTTGGGCCGGTTGGCTTCTGTTTTTGTTATAGCTGAAGGGCTTGTGTTTTGTCATTGTTAGAACCGGTGGTTTGGGAGAAGCTATTAGGGGTTGGAGGAGGCCTCATAGGGAACTCACAGAGGAGTGTGAGGACCCCAGTGCCAGTGAAGTTGCAGCGTTCGGGGTGCATAGACCCCAGCCCTAGAGAAGGGCAGTTGAGAATCCCCAGAGAGGGGGCATTTACTGAGAGGCCCCAGTGAGGGCCTGGTGAGCCCCAGAGAGGGGTGGCCATATTGAGAAGCCCAGTGCGGGTGTGTTGAGCCCAGAGAGGGTGGCCTGACAGAGAAGACCCAGAGAGGGGACAGCAGTGTTGAGGAGTGCCCTGAGAGGGGGCAAAAGCCCAGAGAAGGGGGCAGCTACTGAGAAGCCCCAGTGCAGGCGTGGTGAGCCCCGGAGAGGGGGCAGCACTACCGGGGAGCCCCAGAGAGGGGGCAGTTGCCGAGAATTCCAGAGGAGGGGGCATTATTGGGGGAGCCCCAGAGAGGGGGCGGCATAACTGAGGAGGCTCAGAGAGGACAAAAGGGCATAATTAGGAACATCTATTCCATCGGCGAGGTGTGGACTGCGGTGTAGGGGAGGAAAGGGAGCCGCAGATAGCTCCCCCTGGCAGCGGGGCAAGAAAAGGGCAGCCTCCCGCTAATTAACATCAATTAATTAATTAACAACAAGGCATGGCAGGGGAGTAGGCGGGCGGTTGCCCCCAGGAACAGGTGTGCGGGCCGTGTTTAGGTTGGCCCAGATCGTGTACCTGTCACAACCTGCTATAAATAACAGAGGTGTAATAAGGTCTGAAATAGTCACTAAACTCTTTTATAATAGGACTACTTAGGCATTCTAAATATAGAATGCTCCTGGCAGACATTATTTTCATCACATGCCAGGAACTGAGGACTTTTGTCACTCAGTGAAAATGTTTCTGGCTTGATGTTTTCATAGATGTTAGGGTCAGAAGGGACCTCAATAGATCATCGAGTCCGACCCCCTGCATAGGCAGGAAAG
>NW_005842181.1:1113622-1120971 GCF_000455745.1 Alligator sinensis | reverse complement strand
CCCTGCGGGACCCCACTGCCCACACCCTTCCAGGTCGAAACCAACCCATCCACCACGACTCTCTGGGTGCGACCCTGCAGCCAATTCGCCACCCACCGGACTGTGTAGTCATCCAAGTCACAGCCTCTTAACTTGTTCACCAGTATGGGGTGGGATACCGTATCGAAGGCCTTCCTGAAGTCTAAGTATACGACATCCACCCCTCCTCCTGTGTCCAGGCGTTTCGTAACCTGGTCATAAAAAGAGACTATATTAGTCAGGCACGATCTGCCTGCTACGAACCCGTGCTGGTTTCCCCTCAGCATAATTTGTCCTGCTGGATTCTCGCAAATGTGAGCCTTGATAATTTTTTCAAAGATTTTGCCAAGGATGGAGGTGAGACTGACTGGTCTATGGTTGCCTGGGTCCTCCTTCCTCCCCTTCTTGAAAATGGGGACCACATTGGCCCTTTTCCAGTCCTCCGGGACTTGGCCCATGCGCCACGGGACAGCAGTGTGAAGGGGATAAAAGCAGCACCGGAGCTTGCCCTGCCAGCGTTCACCAGTTAGAGAAGCTGGAGAGCTACTGCCAGGGGTAGATCCAAGTCATCCCTTCCGTCCCTGCCAACATCTGCTGTGCAGTGAATGTCTCATGTCCCACTGACCACCACTTCTGTCTCCTGTCCCTTGCACAGAACTGGAGTGACCGGGGGATGTGCAAGGGGCAGGGAACAGAGCCAGCTCTGCTCAACCTGTCCCACGATGACTCTAGACATAGAGGACTGCCCCCTGCCCCTTGCACAGAGCTAGGATAACCCAGTTCTTTGCAATGATTTGGGGAATGAACTGCCCAGCTCAAGCCACCTCAGGGATGCCAAGGGTGCTGGAGCTGTGGGGGAATGTCTCCAGCCCCTTCAAAAAACTGGGGTAAAAAACTAGTCAGAAACCCAGGGCAGCACCTAGGGCTGCCAGCCCCAGATCCCTGCAGGGGTGACAGGATGGAGAGCATGCCCTGTCTGCTCTTTGGGTAGCCCCATTGCTGCTCTGGAATTGGGCAGGGCCCCAGTCCAGCAGCTGAGGCTGCAAGCACAGCCCCAGTTTGCCCACAGAGGAGGCTGTGACAGGGAACAGTACACCCTGGAAAGCTGAAGAACCCAACCATACCTTCTCATTCGATATATAACATGCCACACATTCAAATTAAGGAGCAATAGAAACAGGCCAAAAATATGTTCCGCATTTAAGAAGAAAAATCTTTGAAGCTAGTTTGCCATTTTTATTGCATGATAAATTGCTTGAATGTGTGGTATGTGACAACTTATCATGTGATTGTGTTAATCATGCAATAAAAGTAGCATCTGCCAGGGGCTGGAGTTATTAGCAGCTACCATATGAAACATTTTTTTTTTTCATGTTCTTTTTATAAATATGATATTACCTGACAAAAGATGTTGAAGTAAGTTTAAGGTCTGACTTCAATCTGCAAAAAGCTGGGAAATGCAGAGCCTAAAGTCATGTGGTAAAAGTTTATGCTGGATCTCTGATGATTTAGAGTTCAAACCCTGCTCAGTCTGAATCATGACCGACATTCCAGCTTTAAAGATAAACTAAAAAAAAATAACCAATACATTTAGCTCAGCAGTATGTGCTGAATGTCCTGCTAATTGGTCTGAAGGCTTGGTCATGCATTCTTTGGAAGTTAGAGGGAGTTCTGGGTACACAAGGAATGTGAAACTGGGCCCAAGCAGGATATTCAGCACCCACAAAAACAGCTGACGGTTTTTGTCTTTTGTTTTCCATTTCATAATATGATGTCTTGGCCAGCTGGCTCTTGTGTGACACCCAGCATGCATCTTACATCAATGCCACCACAGACACTGTGAGGGCCTGGAACTGGCCTGCAGCAGTCAGATACACTCTAGGGATTCGTAATGCATTGCACAATTTTGAAAATATTGATTTGATTTGTAACGACTGGTGGGCTGACATGATTTGTTGTACTTCCTGAACTACAATCTTGACATTTGGCATAATCACTCAGCATGGGTCACTGGGAAAAAAACAACCTCTCCATCACCTTTCCTTGAGGAAGACACCAATAGATCAGTTTAACAATTAAAAATATCAATGCTAGTTCCTTCTTAGAGGGAGTTTTGTACTGAGATATTTGTGGAATAAACCCAGTGTATCTAGTGAGCCAGGAGCTGCATGTGCTCACCAACAGGCTCAGCTTCTCATTAGTGCTTTCATTACTTCATGCACAATGCCACACAAAAGCTAGCTCCACTAATTCCAGGTCAGAATGCAGGACACATGAAACAAGCATTGCATGTCTCTTTACAGTTCCATGGGGCACTGTAATTGGGCAATAAAGATGCATCCAAAGTTCCTAACTGCTTCTGTTGTGAAGAAATCTTCAGAAATGTAAACCAAGTACAACTGCTGCAGAGGTGTTTTGATGAGTCCACAGAGAACCTGGAACAACATCTCTACAAGCAGTGAATTACCCCATTTATCTCAAGCCCCCTGGAGAAGAGCCATACTCAAGGAACTCAGCAGGGCTCAGCAAACAGAATGATCATATTTCAAATGTTTACACATTTACTGAGAATGATGTCTCATGTGGGTGGAACTTTGTGAGTGGAGTCCGTTAGTGCCACCATTGTTTCTTCCCAGACTTGATGATATTTAAAGCAGACTATATTAAAGTGCATGGCTTTCTTCATATTGAATTGGAGTTGTGGGACTGATATAAATATGTTTGTGAATGGGAGGAGGCAGTGTTCATCAGGGACTGGAAGGTTCCTGCCAGGCTATGGAACAACAGTGCCACTGGTCTATAGCTACTCCATTCCCCTCAAACCCTTGAGAATAATGGAAATAGCAATGGTTCCCCAACTAATGGTTGGGACCATTTGGGGTTGTGGCACTTACAAACAGGGCTGTACCCCCATTGTCTCCCACCAAATTCAGCTACTGTAGATGGGTTCAGACCAGGAATGGGGTTCCTGCCCCCAAAGGATTGAGAACTGCTGGGTTATAGGATGCACTTAATGGTCTTTCCCACTGGCTTCTCTGAAGCAGTTTCCTAGTATGGGCTCATCAATCCCTCTAGGCATACAGTCCCATAAGCAGTGGAGCTGTACTTAATTCTCTTACATCTTTAGCCCCAGACATGGAAGAAGGGACAGGTTTTGATCTAAAAATCCAACTAGATTATGTCTGCTTAATCTGATATTGTCACTGAGAAAGCTTCTTTTTTATGTACTGGACCTTGCCTGCTTAGTGCCAGAAGTTGTCTTGTACTTGGGCATGTGGAGGGGAGCAGAGCAAGCTGACCATGGGGGGAAAAAGAAGAGGAACAGTGTCTTCACACTGCAGTTCTCTTTGCCTACCCAAAGACCTTTTCCAGAATAATCAAAAAGTTGGTGCACTCTGTGTCCTAAGGATTGCACTGGAACAGAGTGAAACTGCATGTAGTATATTGTCCCTGAGCATGGAATAAATAGCTATACAGTGTTGGTCCTCATCCAGGTAGCAATGACAATAACAAGAGCAAAGCAAGGGCCAATGGCAATATGACAATATAGGAGCTATCCCTGCCAGGAAGAAGCAAGATTTTGCATTTTGTGGAAAGAAGGCTTCTGCTCCTTCACTGATTAACAGAAGAGTTACCTATATGTAGTTCACACATGAATCCATACTTTATACTGGGTTGGTTGGTTTTGCCCCTTGTTCTTTCCAAAAGCCACTAATTCCTTTCCACTAACGGGATGGTGTGATGATGGATTTAGGTCTTTTTTAAATCTTGAGATTCTTTGGTGAGAAATTTGGGCCCCCCTTTAGGATCTTCCGTCCAAGATTATATATCATATTTTGAAAACTGTTAATTGTACCTATTCAATTTGCAAAGACAAACAAACACTGGAATAGTTCTTTAAAAGTAACACATCTATTATGAATGTTAAGTATCAGGAAAGATGCATCAGATGTTATTTACCTGCAAAGAGGTTCTACAAGGTCCTTATCAAGAAAATCATGGTCTGTCTTTACAGCTGCAATGTCAATAGGAAACTGGGAATCTATAAGGGAGACATAACATTAAAGCAACTGCTTGTTATTCAAAAGGAAACATACAGCCTATGTTAAAAACATACTGCAGTGTCTTGTCAACAGAAATTCAGTCTGACCTATTTCACATGGTTGTTTCTAATACAATGTCCATGCCTTACCCAGTCATTTATCATCATTTCATGTTTTTTATATTAAAAGTGAAGTTGAAAGACCTGTGCACAAAAGGGGTGGTAACATATCTGAGTTTGTATTGATAAAATGTTAAATTATAAGCTTTTCTTTCTGATCACTGGTAGGAAAAAAGTGAGAGCTGAGAATAACTTTAACATTCCTATTTTTCACATAAGAAGTGAGGCTGTCCAATCCAACCCTTATGAGTTAGGGAAATATTTGCTTGACAGATTTTCCCATGAAATAAGACTGTTTTGACTTTTTGTTTTTAACATAATTCACAATACCAGAGAGTTCAGATAAAGGGTGATTGAAGTAACAAATGAGAAGAAATGAGCTTAACGTACTATTCACCCCAACTATTAGCTGGAAATTTAAAAACAAGGCTAGAAATCTGGGAGATTACAGTTATAATAAAAAGTGACATGCCTCGACAAATTACTGGGCTCCAGTATAGCAGTGGAATGGATTCCAGCATTGTGGTTACGCTCCAGATTGTTTTGAAGTCCTTTATGTCCCACAGGAGTCAAAACTGATATCAAAACTATGGCCAACATTTTTAAACACTAAAAACAAGTGCCTGAGTCCATTTTCAGATGTCTATATACATGACCTGATTTTCAGAGCTGCTGAGCACCCTCAGCTCATTTTGACTTTAAAGGAATTGTGGATGCCTAGCACAGACCAGTAACTGGAGGGGCCCAAGGGAACATTCCTCCTCATCTTCAACTTCAGGTAAAAAGGTAATATTCTCCCAACTTTGATCTGGAAGAAAACAAGGTGCGGAAAAGAGGCTAAACCCAGCCCCCGGGAAGTTTGTGCTATGCAGAAGCAGAGCTAAGCATTCTCACCTTCAGACAGACTGGGTAAGAGGAGAAAAGGCTTACACCCCTCTGCTGCCAACTCCAGATTCAGTCATGAGAGGCAGGCAGAGAAAAGAGTTTCCCTTCTTCCTGTGGGCTCCACTAGCTCCAACAGCTTTTGGGCCAGGGTTTCAATATCCCTTTACTTTTACTTGGTTGCTGATCTTGGCTTCTACTGAGAGTGGAACAAATACTGAAAGCTCTGGACACTACCTGCTTTGCATAATGGCTGCATTTTGAAACTCATTTTGCACTTATTTTGTGTTTTCATTTCCATTTTCTTTCTTGGCTGAGTTTCCCAATCTCTCATCAGCATGATAAAATAAACTTCTAACCTCCCTCCTCTTTCTCATTTTTCCTTCATCATCAGGTACTCCTCTCTTGTTTCTCCCCAATCACTGGTTATATTTAAATGTCAGTAGCATAATTAAGGGTGGGCAACCAGGGCATGAGCCCCAGGTACTGAGTAAAAGTGGGCACTGGGATGGAGACAAGGCGATTCCAAGTCTCTGGATGTGTGGAGTGGAGCTGAATCAGGAGTTCCCCTCAGGGCATAATACCTATCACAGAATAATAAAATAATAGAAAATTAGGGTTGGAAGGGACTCAGGAGGTCATCTAGTCCAATCCCCTGCTCAAAACAGGACCACCGCTAACTAGATTATCCCAGCCAAGACTTTGACTAGCTGGGCCTTAAAAACCTCCAAGCATGGAAATTCTACAACCTCTCTGGGTAACCTGTTCCAGTGCTTCACTAACTTCCTCATGACAAAGTTTTTCCTAATCTCTAACCCCAGCTTCCCTTACTGCAACTTCAGACCACTGCTGTTTGTTCTGTCATCTGCCACCACAGAGAACAGTCTAACTCCATCCTCTTTGGACCACCCTTCAGATAGTTGAGGGCTGCTATTAAATCCCCTCTCAGTCTTCTCTTCCCTAGACTAAATAAGCCCAGTTCCCTCAGCCTCTCTTCAGAAGTCATGTTCTCCAACCCTCTAACTATTTGTTGCCCTCCACTGCACTCTCTCCACTTTGTCCACATAGTTTCTGTAATGGGGGGGCCCAAAACTGGATACAGTACTCCAGGTGTGGCCCCACTAGTGCCGAATACAGGGGAAGAATCACGTCCCTTGATCTGCTGGCAACACTCCTACTAACGCAGCCCAGTATGCCAGTAACTTTCTTCATCAACAAGGACACACTCTTGGCTCATATTCAGCTTCTTGTCCGTTGTAACCCCTTGGTCCTTTTCTGCAGAGCTGCTGCTTAGCCAGTCAGCCCTACCCTCCGGCAGATCTACTACTCCCCCCAGCTTGCTGTCATCTGTGAACTTGCTGAGGGTGCACTCCAAACCATCTTCCAGATCATTGATGGAAACACTAAACAAAACTAGTCCCTGCATCAAGCGTGGGGCACTCCACTTGATACCAGTTAGACATCGAACCATTGATTGCTACCCTTTGAGCCTGATGATCTAGCCAATTTTCTATCTTACAGTCCATTCATCCAACCTATACTTTCTTAGCTTGGTTGCAAGAATGTTGTGGGAGACCATATCAAAAGCTTTGCTAAAGGCAAGGTAGATCACAGCCACCGCTCTCCCCGCATCCATAGAGCCAGTCATCATGGAAGGCAATCAGGTTGATCAGACATGACTTGCCCTTTTTGAATCCAAGCTGACTGTTTCTAATCACCTTCTACTCCTCCAGGTCCTTAGAAATGGATTCCTTGAGGATCTGCTCCATGATTTTTCCAGGGGCTCAGGTGAGGATCGCTGGTTTGTAGTTCCCTGGATCTTCCTTCTTCTCTTTCTTAAACATGGACATTATTTTTGCCCATTTCCAGCTGTCTGGGACCTCTTTTGACCACCATGATCTTTCAAAGATAATGGCCAGCAGGTCTGCAATCACATCAGCCAGTTCCCTCGGCATCTGTGGGTGTGTCCAGATGGGCACGCATGTGTGTCTTGCAGTGTCTCAATGCTTTAAGAGGCATGTTTGGGAATGAGAAAACATCCTACACACTGCAAATTTGCAGCACAGGGGCAAAATGAGACCCCTGGATATCCAGGGGTCAAAAAAACCAAAACAAAACAAAACTGCACGGTCCTGGACCGTGGCAATGGGAGGCTGGGTCCTCCACAGAGATGCTCTGGTAGCAGCCGGAGCATCTCTATGACTGGCCCTCACCCTGGTGCTGAAGAATGCTACCTGCTGGTGCAGAGCAAGCAGCATGCCAGCCACAAGGAGTTGGACCTGGGCTC
>NW_005842181.1:1096929-1113484 GCF_000455745.1 Alligator sinensis | reverse complement strand
CTCCAGGCCCATCCCCCACCTGCCCTGCCCCGCCCCGCCCCACCCAGCCGCATTCCCCACAATCGCTGCCCTGCCCCGCCCTGCCCTGTTGGAAGGGCTGTGTCCCCTGTGGGGGCAGCAAAGCATATAGGTGTTTAGAATTCACTTTATTATGATGACAGAGACACTGGTGGGCTTCCAAATTGCTTTAACACTGTAGATATATCAATAAAACATTGCCCAACTGATCGCTGTCTCTGTCTCTGACTTTCTCTCTTTCTCTCTCTTGTGGTCTTTTGTTTTAATCATGGAGGAGCATAGATTTCAGGGTATTGTACAGAGTGACTGGGATTTTTGATCAGGGATTTTTCAGTTTTCCAATAGGGAACACAAGAATTTCTGCTAGGGAGGCCAGTGGCAGGACCCTGCCTGCTCAGAGCTGGCACCTGGGACCCAGCTGGAGGTGGCTGACCTCCTAGGCAATTGGGGCCAGGAGGTCATGATTTGACAGTTCAAAGCAGGCCACCACACCTGGAACATCTTCTGGGTGATAGCTGCCCAGATAGCCAGGCAGGGGCACACATGGCAGTAGTGCTGCACAAAGGCCAACCCTGTAGCCACAGTCTACTGGCAGCTGGCCCAGAGGGGCAGATGCCTCTATTGGCTGTGCAGTCCCCATCTGGGTCTGGCAGGTACACAGCAGGTCACAGCCAGGCAGCAGCCCCCATGCCAGACTGCTGTAGAGGGTGCAGCTCAGGCTGCTTCAGCAGTTCAGCTGGCCCAAGGGGTACTGTCCCCAGGTACCACTGGCTGGGCCCAGAAACTCCTGAGAGCGAGTAGCCCTGAGCTACTTGACAGGACAGCTTTTTGTACTGATGGGGCTAGGAGAGGGCAGCTTTTTTTACCGCTGGGGACAGGACAAGGTGCTGGCCCCGGGCTCTAGCTCCCCCTGGCTGCAGATCCAGGAGGAGCCAGGTAGGGTTATTTTGCCCCAAGTGTCACAATTTGCCCCACACCAAAGTGCATGTCTGGGCATGTGCGCTGAGGCAAAAAGCCCCAGCTCAAATTTGCACCACTTCTATTTGAGCTGCTGCAGCCTTGGGTGCATCCTAGCCATCCCCATGCGACTTGTATATGTCCAGTTTTCTAAATAGTCCCTAACCTGTTCTTTCATCACTGTTGGCTGCTTACCTCCTTCCCCAAACTATGCTTCCAGATGCAGTAGTCTGGGAACGGACTTTGTCTGTGAAGACTGAGGTAAAAAAAGACATTGAGTACCTCATCCTTTTCTGTATCATCTGTCACTATGTTGCCTCCCCCATTCTGTAAGAGACCCACACTTTTCCTGATCTTCCTCTTGTTACTGACATGCTTGAAGAAACTCTTCTTGTTACCCTTCACGTCCCTTGCTAATTTTAACTCCAAATGCACTTCTTGCTTTCATCCCTGCATGCCCAAGCAACACTCTTATACTACTCCCTAGTCATTTGTCCAAGTTTCCATTTCTTGTAAGCTTTCTTTTTGTGTTTTAGCTTACTGAAGAGTCCCTGCTAAGCCAAGCCTGTCTTCTGTCATACTTACTAGTGTTCCTGTGCCTTAGGATAGATTGTCCCTGTGCTCTCAGTAAGGCTTCTTTAAAGTACCACCAACTCTCCTAGACTCCTCAAACTGGCCTCCCAGGGGATCCTGCCATCAGTTCCCTGAGTGAGTTGAAGTCTGCTTTTCTGAAGTCCATGTTCCTTACTCTGCTGCTCTCCTTCCTTTCTTTCCTCAGGAACCTGAACTCAATCATCTCGTCATCACTGCTGCCCAAGCTGCCATCCACTACTACATTTCCCACCAATTCTTCCCTGTTTGTGAGCAGCAGGTCAAAAAGAGCATGGCTCCTACATAGCCTCTTGCACCAGAGAATTGTCCCCAATGCTCTCCAAAAACTTCCCAGATTGTCTGTACATGGCTGGATTGCCTTCCCAGCAGATGTCAGGGTGACTGAAGTCCCCCATGAGAACCAGGGCCCATGATCAGAAAACTTCTTCTAGCTGTTTGAAGAAAGCCTCACCCACCACTTCCTCCTCATCTGGTGGTCTATAGCAGACACCCACCATGACATTACCTTTGTTGCTCTTCCCTCTGACCCTAACCCAGGGACTTTCAACAGGCCTATCTCCAGTTTCATCCTGGAGCTCTATAGCTCTTTTACATAAAGTACAATTCCTCCTCCTCTTCTCCCCTTTCTGTCCTTCCTGAACAGTTTATACCCATCCATGACAGTGCTCCAGTCATGCAAGCTGTCCCACCAAGTCTCTGTTATTCCAGTCACATTTCAGTTCCGTGACTATGCGAGGACTTTCAATTCTTCCTGCTTGTTTCCCAGGCTTCATGCAATTGTATACAAATACCTTAGGTAACTAGCCAGTTGCCCTACTTTCTCAGGAAGAATGGGAAGGCCTCCCCTATTGTCCCTTCCTGCTTGTGCTTCTTTCAGGTCATCCAACTTCCCCACTTACCTCAGGGCTCTGGTCTCCACCCCTGGCAAACCGAATTTAATGCCTTCTTCCCTAGGTTAGAGAGCCTATCTGGAAAGATCTCATCTCTTCCTAGCAATCCTTTTCCTTGAAACAACATCCTGTGGTCAAAGAAGCCAAAGCCCTGCTGGTGACACCATGTGCGCAGCTATGCATTGATCTGCAGGATGCATCCGCTCACATCTAGGCCCTTCTTTTTGACTGGAAGGATCAAGAAGAACACCACCTGAGCCCCTGTCCCCTTCTCCCTTACCCCCAGAGCCCTGTAGTCACTTTTGAACTGCTCAGGGTCACCCCGGCAGTATCACTGGTGCCCACATGGATGAGCACTGTGGAATAGTAGTCAGATAGCCAGATTCCCATCTGGCCCTCTCCCATCTGGCTGTCACTGAAAGGAAACTTCAAGCTGCAGTCTCCACAGTGCCAAACCAGGATGTACATGGAAACCTTGACTGTGAGTATCCCCACCTAGACAGACACCTCACAGATTCAAGCAGAGGAAGAACTGGCAGTGACAGCCCTCAAACTTATGAAGAATTTATTAAAATTGCTTTTGGGGCTCTTTTAACTCATCTGATTTGTGAACCTTTGAGGCTCGCAGAGGTCACTGTAGGTGAATCTAGATGTGTGCTTTACTGCAGAGTTGACTAGTTAGCTCCACAGGAAAGTGTCACCATCTGCTGGTATTAGGATGCAGTAAACTAACTAACTCTGCTGTAAGATAGCATTAAGTCTGATTAAACACATGTAGATGGTGACCACCAGGTGCAAATTGTGCCCAGTCAGGCCAGCTAGCCACGGGCCAGACCCACAGTTCCTGCCAGCCCCTCTGCTGTCTGATGCTGTCACCCAGAGCCTGGGTCTGATTCCCCATGACCACTGCCAGCCCAGGGTGCTCCATCCTGGCTCAAATTGCTGCTGTCCCAGGTGCATATGTAAACAGTGCACCTGGGAGGGGTGTACTCTGGCTCAAATGGTTCTGGAGTTTATTGCATTGCATTAATTGCATGTGTAGATGCACCCAGCATCAAACTTTTCACCATAACATGAAGACAAGAAACTCACTTTTTAGAAATGAAATTAGAGATGTTTATGTACTCATGTGACTCCAGGAATGAAGACTTTCAGAAAATCAGTTCCTGTTGTTCACAATACCATCATGTGAACTGACAACACTATAGCTTGTAAGCTGTGCAGGCTTGGAGTGCGTAATGAAATGCATGGGACACTTTAGGAGTTATAGCAATAGAAATATCCACAACAACATACCTTCATAGAGATGAGCATATTGTGGAAATCCAGCAGCTCGTAACCAGTCACACGTTTCCTTTGCTTCAATTTCTGAAAAGCAACAGAAAGGAAAACAGGTTCATCCTATACATGTTTTGCTATTTTGCATCAGAAATTATTTTAAATACACATAAATAATGAGACTTAATAATAGATGTTGACAGTACTAAGTCATCATTCAACAAGACCATTATGGGGCATCAGTTAAACAGGTGGCTATGAAACAAGCCCACCTGTCTCACAGGAATAGTGGAATTTGTACCACTTTTTGGAGATATCATATGCAGTAGGATGGATTGTCACCCTTATGTCAACATTAGAAATGACCATCACATATGGGAGGTTTGCTCAAGCCAGGCCTATGGCATAATTTCCTGGCTCTGCATTGGGCTCCTTATGGAGGCGTGTATAGGGATAAAGTGGGAATTGATCAGCCTAGAGTGAATCTGTGAGAATACCTCCAGTGAAGACCTGCTGTCAAAAAGCCAAATGGAGATGCACCAGGGACAACAGCAAGTTCAGAACCCAAGTCTGATCCTCCTGACCCTATGATCATCTGATAGGTGTGATGGTACACTCTACAAACTTTTCAGGATGGAGATAGGGGGGAATGGTTGGTAGGCAGCAGAACATTGCTCACTTGCATAAGGGTGAAAGAGCAACCCTAGATAAGTGCTACATAGCAATAATTAAAAGAAATTAAATAATAAAAATGAAGGTAAAATTTAGGGCCAACATCAGTTTCGATACAGAAAAAATTATCCTGTACCTACAATCAAGCATGTCTTTATTCCCACTGCTGTCTCACAAACAGTAATACATAAGATAAGAGCCAAATTATGCATGACTATCTGCTATGCTTCATTACATGGATGCATGTTCCCTAAAGTATAAGGTACGTTTATGCCTAAGAAAGTCGATAGCCACGTACACTATCATCCAACCTAAGGGAAAAACACAGAGGGTTTTGCCATATTCAGATTTTGCAGCCAGAAAAATCTTCCCCATACAGCAATGGTGATTAAACACAGCACAATTGGTCGGACTGGAAGGAGAAAAATCAGACTTAGTGTCTCTTCTGAAAATTCTGTATGAATGCTCAAATCGGGATAAATTGGTTTTGTACTAAGCACAAAGCTCAGTAGATACACCGAGACAGGTTTTCCCTGGTGTTATGCAAATCAAATCAACAGTTACAACCCTGATGCATTTGGCCTACTGAAGCTCACTGGACAGTCTGCTTGAGAAAACTGGAAGCCTCTTGTTGTACCATACTATATAAGACGAAGACACTTTTTTCTGCTCCTCTGAATATTCAATCATACCAATAATTTTGTTAGAAGATATAAGCCTGGGTCATCAAAAGCACAATTTCAAAAGATGATCAGATAGCTAGTAACAGGCCTGCAATGACCATGAGCATCAGCAGTGATGAAATGGATTCACTGTCAGATCTTCATTTACTTTGACATTAGCTCATGTCATAGCCAAAAGAAAAGTTTTAGAGTACATTGAGTTCTGAGCACTGCACAAAGGAATGAAAGCATGGCTCTTACTGCTAAACATCTGTGTGTTGAAATCACATCTTTATTATGTTCCAGTGCAACAGAATATTTTCATTAAATGTCTAGAAAAAAGACAAGATTGGGTGCTTCTCTTTTTTATTAAATGCAGACTCATGAAACAAATGAATTGATCCTCTTTCAAAATATATTTTACAACACTACAGCTGCATAGTCAAGTTTTGTTTGCCCGGGAAGAACAACTAACAGAGGTGGCAGGCGATGGAGAAAACTATGGCTAGTGACCCTCCCCTCCCCTCCCACCATGTGCTTCTCTGATTTCAGTGTGGTTTTTGATTTTTTTTGTTAATATTTTGGCCTACCAAGGTATTTTCATGTGGCCCAAGTAAAGGCCACACGGTCTCAGAAAGTGATGGGTAATTGATGGCAAAGAATAACA
This sequence comes from Alligator sinensis, assembly GCF_000455745.1. Lineage (NCBI taxonomy): Eukaryota > Metazoa > Chordata > Crocodylia > Alligatoridae > Alligator > Alligator sinensis. The sequence continues at coordinate 1,107,728 of NW_005842181.1, read as the reverse complement.
AATACAGTGAATTCCACTTTTCCTTTTGTTTGCAAATTGTCCACAAGCAGATTACAATTATCTTAAAAGCATCCATTATTCAAAAGAAATGGAAGAAACATGTCTGCATATAGTTTTCAGTTTCCAGTTCCTTCATGACTACTGCATATATTCAAAATCTGATCTATAGAAATGCTTATCTGGAGCTACACTAAGAAGTCAGATGCAGGGATGGAAGAGGAAATTCTTAATCCCCTGGATGGGCCTAGTCACAATCCAGCCCATGGTTCAAGATCTGTTCTCTAGTGGATGAGTTTAATGCTTCAGGCAGAGCATTTTCATAAAAAACCTTCAGGTAGTGGAACTAACATACTCTGTTCATTAATATTTGTTTTAAAGGCGTTAGTCCCCTTCACTTGTTAGAACTTGCAATAACACACTCACTCACACCATTTGTTAGAAAGTTAGTGAAAGCTCCTTTGAGAAAGGGTGAGCACAGAGCCAAAATTAATTCATTAAAAATGTTTTGCAGCTTTGGTCCAGCTCTGTTATACATCCAGCTATGCTACTGCCTACTGCAGGTGTGAGAACCTGGCTGCAGCTGTATTACATTCCAAAGGCAGACAGGCTATCAGTGAAGATCAAAGCTAGAAAGAAAAAGAATGTCCCAAAAATCTGCAGTTGAAAAATACCCTTTGCATATCACAAAGGCTAAATTATATTTCCAAGACAAACTAAAGGTATGGGATATGGGTGTGGGTGTTTCCTTAGAAACATGGCCAGAAATTTGCTTTACACATCTTTCTTGAATAACTCTTTATACCAAATTTCTTTGCCAACTGCGAGCTCTTAAAGCTAAAAGATGCTTCAGGTTGTAACACATGATCAAATACATCACACCATTGATCAACTCAAGCTTGTTTAATTTGTTCTTGCAACTTCTCCTCTTCTTTTCTCCATTACAGTTTTTCTTTTAACATTTGGCTTATTGTTGATTTTCCTGTTTATCTTCAGCCAAATTCTGTGTCAAATTTGTGTAAAGTTTGTGTAAAAAACTTTGAAATCTTTAGTGAAGAAGAACATGCCAGTTCTGGATACAAGTTTGACCCAGTTGTAGCAGGGTTTTTTTGTTGGTTTTTTTTAACTCTTTTCAACCTCACCATACAGCTGATTGAAAGATTTAAAGTAATTTGCTTCCAAAAATTTCCAGAGAAACCTAGCACAAAACTGGGTTAAAATATATTGACATAGTCCATTTACCTTTTGAATTCACTTGCTTAACTTGGAGTAGGCTTAAAAGGATGTTTAAACACATAATTAAACAAACATAAGCTGATCAATTTTTTGCAAGTCATGAAGGTGAGATCAACAGCATGTGATCTTGAAGAGGCGTATTAAAATTATGAACTTCACTGGAGGGTTTTGCAGAATATCACATTGTTCCAGTAAACACCTTCCAATTTTGGCAATGATCATTGCTCATTTGTCTGAATAATTTGCATTTTCACATTGTCAAATAATTTCACTCTTAGCACTGTGGTAGGTAAATACCTACTCTATTTGCCCCTGTCTTGCGTTGATAGTCATTGCAAAAGCTACTCTGATAAGAAATTGCATTGTATATCTTAAAAGGCAGAGCTGTGCCTGACTAATAAAATGTGAATCTTGGCAAAAGAGTATGTTATATGTCTATAGGATCATCATAAAGTCTTCTTACAATAAGTGTTGTGATGCTGATTAACATAATTTTCAGATTCACATTTTGTACCAAAATCACAATAGTTCCCTCCTTGTGTGTGAACCTGTGGTGAGGCAAATAGCTTAGTGAGAAACTGTTGGGAAACTTGGTTGGATATTGGATATTCTCATTACCATGTTCATTATCTACACCATCTACATTTAAAGCATATTCTTTCTCCTCCAATAATTCTAGCAATTATGTCATCATTTATAATATTGCAGTATTCGTTTTTGGGGCAAAGAATGCAGAATCTGAACTGCAATGAATGGCTTCCTCTGAAAAGTCACTACCATAAAACCACTCAAGTTTCCATCTTTTGAAACATGGTTTTATGGTGCTCTGATAAGATCAAGTGCAATCTCCATTCATAGGCAAGTTCATCTGTTTCAGCCACTGCTGGATTCAATATTTTAAAATGTCTCTACAGTACTGATGTCTTAAGACAGCTCTCAATTATAGGTGTGTATTTACACTGAGTTTACATGAAAATATGGGTCATCAAATATGTCATGGATGACATATTTACATCGACAAATAACATTTGACTCTACATTTTGAACTTTGGTACTTGAAGTGGAAATTCAATGAAAGCTAAAAGTGATTATGTACAGTTTTCTCTTCTTTAAGGAACATTGTAGCACTACCGCTCCATGCAACAGCAGCGCAATATACACTTCCTGTCAATGGAGCAGATGGAGTAGACATTTGAAAGTCTGCATCTATCAAGTCCATCTATGAAAAATGCTTTGGGACCTACTTCAACAGATTAAACAGAGCTTCGACAATGGTGTCTATGGGCACTTGTACACGTGATGGGAGTTTAGTCCTTAAGGTTGCATTTTATGTCCCCTAAATTGAAACACTGGGCTTTTAATTGAAACTTACCATGTCAATTTAGGTGTTTCCATCACTGTTATAGCGAAGGGTCCAATGCTTTTGGGTTTTTTTTCCCTCCAGAACTTGCCCATGGTCAGTGGGCGAGCTGCCAGCAGACCAAGTGGCCCCTAAGCTGTGGAGGGCCTTGCTCTTTTCCTCCATGCCCCCTGGGGCTGCCCAAGTGGGCTGCTAAAAGGCTGGGTGCTGCCCCAGCTCAGAGGCATCACCTGGCCCAATTCAAGTCTTCCCCGACCCTGAGCTGGGGCAGCACCCAGCCCACTAGGGGTGCTGCCAGGGGGTGCCACTGCTGCAGAGGGAAGGACTGGGGCCCCTGCAGCTCAGGGGTTGCTCGGCCCACCAGCAGCTCAGCTCCCAGCTGCTGAAGAGGCAGGCAGGCTCCAGTGAGGAAAAAAAAGGATCGGGCCCCTCACTACTTCTGCCTTCAGCAGGTACCTTTTCCTTTTTTTCTGCAGAACCTGATCATCTCTCCCATGCCTGGGGGGTGAGCTGACTAATAGTTGCAATACACCATTGTAAACTAAACTATATCAGTCTGTAGTTTGGTTTGCAACTATGCAAACTCATTTAAAATCCCGCAAACCCCTGCATGTATACAGCATGACACCATTAAGCCACACAAAGTGACATTTTTGTCACATGTACATGGTAATTGTGTCATGTGTACAAGCTCCCCGTTATTACTTTCTGTTCCTCATTGGCTATGGTATACAACTGCTGGCCAGCCATGTTTTCACTTTACTGTGATTTAATTCTCTAGTAAAATTAGTAAACTATCTGACGTGGTATAGATTCAGCTTTACAGGCTCAACGTAGTTCAGCCTCAACATTTCAATGATCTCTGCTAAAACCAGCATTTCTGCCTCTTTCTTGTTCATTGTTCTTATTAAATCTTCACAGAAACTGTGCTTAAATTGCTCCTAAAATTGCCTACGTTCTGTTTGTTCTTCAAATGCACTCACGTTTGCAAACAGTTGCATGAGCTGAGAGGGCATCTGAAATGATGATGCTTCATCTGAGATGTGTTTCTATTTTGTATCGTCATCAAACAATCCCAGCTCTTGGGCTGCACCTTTAAATGTCATGTATTGTACTTCATTAACTGCGTGTAACTCTGAGAAATGTGTAGCTCCTGTAGATGGCATACACTGTATCACATAATGCTTTTTCTATGACTGCATTTAAAACATTTCTTGTGGTTTTTTTCAGACTATCTCACTTTTTTTAACTTTGTGCAAATCTAAACTCTATTGCTAAGTACAGATATACAAAAAGCCAGAGGCTGAAGTGGTTCAATCTTTACAAGTTAATCTAAAGTGCATAGATTGAACTGATAAGCAAATGAATAGTCATTTACTTTGAGAGTTTACGGGGGGGTTGCAAATATCCTGAGATGCTGGGGGACTATAGTTAACTTGAATCTGGAGGGGATCTGGGACAGAAGTTCACTGAACTGGTTTAAACTGAAGTGAAGTCTGATACTATATCCCTACAGGTTTATCTTAAACTGGCTTTGGCCACATTGAAAGTGGTTTATGTGCACTGTTGTGTTACAGATTTGAACTAGCTTCTGATCACTTATACTGGTTTATATGGAATTTGTGTCCCTAGCCTATATGCTTTAAAATGATATTTACTATGTGGGTATATAGTAAGCACAAATACCTTAAAATGTTCTTAGACTATCTATTCCTTAAAATATTAATATATAAATACTGAGAATACTAATCCTACTGATCTGGGAAGAGGGTGGGGGATGGATAAATGAAAGCATGCATATGGTTATGGGCTGATTGCCCCTTCGCTCTTTACCCGTATCTCTTTTCGGAAGCTGCTTTCCACACAACTGCCTTTTCCACCAGATAGAGAATAAATAAAATTGGTAAATAACAATTAATGATTTAACTTAATTAAAAACACTAATACATGTCAAGATGCATCTCTAGCTTCATGTACAGAGTTCAGGAATATGTAATCATCTTCTCCACTACTGTATATTAATTTCAAATTTTTATTCATGATAATCTTTATTCTTCAGTGGGCTGAATCAATGCGTTTGCCACCGCACACAGATTAATGCTCTCATATTTGTTATTTTCATAAAATATTTTTAACATTAACACATTGTATCCTTTATACTGTCTTTGATTTAAATGTAAATGTAATGAATTTAACATGCATTTTTTAGCTATAATTAAAATGATAAATCATGTTTAAAGTGAATCTATTTTTCTGTGAATAAATGTGAGATAATCCCTTTGGAAGTTACATGCAGGTTTTGTAAGAAGAACAGGCCTCAATGTAGCATACAAAACTTAGAAACAGAATAGTAATTTAATCAAAATACACAAGTCTCTCAAGCTGGAAAAGTTCAGTGCAATGTCATGCTTTAAACACATTCTTGATTCTTGTTCCTAGTCTCTCAGCTCTTTGGCTGGGAAAGGATCAGAGTACTGTAATTTGTCCCACAGTGAAGTCTCCAGCTGGTTAATAAGCAGCCACTGATATTGGTTTGAAATTAAGCCCTCATAGCTGTCTGAGATATTTATAGAGCTTCCGTTTTTGTATCTCAGTGCTTCACAGTCTATAATGCTTTTGTCATCACAGCTCCCTTGCATATTATAATGCCTGTTTTATACACGGGACACTAAGGGACAGGTTTTCAAAGGTATTTAGGTACATGAAGACTCCCAGAGGGATTTTCAAAAGTATGTAAGCAAGCCACAGAACCTAACTCCCGTTGTATTCAATCCCTTTGAGAGCTTGGCTTGGACCCTTGAAGTTATTCACACATATGTCTTCCATTTAATTATGACAACTTTCTCAAAACTACTGCCCAGTTACTGACTAATCCCCCAGGTTCCTGTGTTTCTATCAGTTGGCACTCAGCAGCTGCCTATGCACTAGTGTTTCCACCACTACCTAGCTTCAATCACTGTTTATACACATTTTTGCACTTTACAGTAGACACAGTGGATGAGAAAAGAAGTAATTCTGGGAGCAGGGATGGGAACCTAGGACTCCCCTTCCCAGCTGAATGTTGTCACCATTAGTTAAGGCATGTTGCCTCTTATACATGCTCTTCCTGGCAGTATTAATTTTGCATTTTTGATTGCATAGTGACACAGATTCAACAGAAGAAGTAGAGAGGGCACTTCTCCCCACATCCCAGCCTAACCTACAGCTGGAAGGAGAAAAATGAGGCTCTGAATTCCCACCAACCAAGTTTTTGATTAAATCAGACATGAGTGCATTTTGCACACCGTGTGTTTTAGGATTGGGTCCCTCAGAGGATTTAGGTGCAATGCTGAATTATAGGGCGGCTTAGGTGGAACCTAGGAAACTAGGTGTTGAGGCCAGGGCAGTTCTACATATGCTCAGAAGCCTATATATGTGCTATGGGGTGGGATGGAACGTTTTAATTAGAGTGGTTCCTGGGCAGCTGCTCTAATTAAAATGGATCATCATCATATGTATTAAGCCCCTGCGCATTTCAAAATGGCCATGGGATGCTTTATCTAAAGCTCATTTGATGAGGTTTAGATAAAACGCCCCCACAGCCATTTTGAAATGCGGAGGCTTCATACATGTGATGGTGAGGCTATGTTGGAGCTTTCTAATTAGACCATGGAGCAGACTTGATTGACTGAGTCTGCTCTGATGTGTTCTAATTACAACATGAGCGAGCATGTCTATAGGCACTCCTAATGTCTATAGAACATTAGGACCAAACAGAGGTGTCTTCCAGGGTTTGGTGGTTGCAGTGTAGGGGTTTCTTGAATCATGACTTTGGACTTGGGTACCTAGGGTGGAATCCTATTGCATGTCCTAATGACAGTCTTCTAGCTGCATAACTACTGTTTTTGGTACCTACACAGTGTGTGATCCTATTCTACATGCAGTATGTACATGCAAGTGTCCACATAGCTACTGGACATGTGCAGTAGGCTGCATTCTGGTATGTAGCTCTGTATACACATACATAACCAGATGTCCAAAAACTGGCCTACAAAAAAAAAAAAAGAAGACAAAACTGATCTCCCCACAGCTAAACAGCTAATGGTGCTTGCCCAAAAGGCAAGAGAGACAAGTTCTAAGCTTCCCTTCACTCTAGCTTTCCACCGTATTGCTCTAATGACCAAGACCCCTGTCCCAGCACTCCTTTTGAAGCTGAGGAACTGCACTTTGCATTTAACATTCACTGGATAAAGTAAACAGAGAACAGTGTGGAAGCATTTGCCTCATTGGGAACAAGGTTCCAGATCAGAGGCCAGAGCTTGCTATTTTCTACAGCAGCATCCATCTCCTAAACACCTCTAGTTTGTTTTTTTTCTTCCTGGCCTCACAACTCCCTCTTGCAGCTGTCCAGGTGGCAAGCTCCAAAAGTATGCCAACTCAGTACTCATGCATCCATACTGCACATGGAGAAGGATATCAAAGTATGCTTAAGTGGCAAAAATGGCAGTTACCCAGCCAGTTAATTGCTATTTGAGTGCATAAAGTGAAATAAGAATCTGCCCCTAAAGATCATCTAAGTTCTATTTTAGGCATGTAAGTCCTTTCTTGGACCAGGTCCTAAGTGGCATGCCCAAATGCAACGGGAGCATAAGGGAACAAGGAACCAACCCTTTATTTCCCAAGTCCAAGGGGAGCACACTAAACCATCCTCTGTTCTGAATAATTCCCCCATGGACAAGATGGCTCTAGACTGTGGTTCCCTTAAGCAGAAATCCAATACAATTTAATAAAGAACGATACATTCAACAGACTTTTTCAATTACAATATGCTCAACAGGATTCTATGGCAGATTCTTCTTTAAATTATATTTAAAGGATGTTTTAAAATACTATACAAAGGATGTAAATCTCTATAAAATTATTTATGTTTTAGAGTCATTTCCATAGAATGATATTACATGAATACTTTTTGATAGAAACCTAATGATTTATCCTCATTAAATTCTATTATATTTTTTCATACTACTCTATTCTTTCATAAGGATTTCAACATTAATGCAAGGAAAACAAACAATTAACCTGTAAAATTATAGTACAACCTATTATAAATAAAACAAAATACAAGCCCAGATTGAGTTGTATATATTTTACTATACCACAATGTACACTCATTAAATGTTGATAATAAGGTGTTCAAAGATGAACTGCCCTGGAAGGATTTTGTATCCTGTTGTATACTTACTACTGGAGCCAGGGTTATAGTTTGCAAGTGAGGAATAAATAAAGCTGACAAAGCATAATTTTAATAGACTTTAAAGCTGTTGAAGGATACTGTGCTACCACTGATACTACAATAAAATAAGTACTTTTTAAATTACTGTTGTAAAAATAATACAAATGACAAGTAAAGATCCTTTCAGTTCACTGACAATGACAACAATCATTTGCTTGTAGCCCTTTACTCTCGGAGCACAAGTGCAACATGTGTCCATCTGCCTGGTGTGTATGTCCTGTTACATAGTTCAGTTTAAGACCTATGGTAGATGGGGGGTTGTAGCCAGGCCTCCTTCCTATTCTCTGGAAGAGTGCTTGAATAACCAGGCTGTTGAGTATTCAGAGGTAAGCCCTTCAATATTTTTTGTTAGAGCTTGTTCTACTTCGTATAAACAATTACTTTTTGGAGTTGTTGTTGGAATTGACTCCAGCCCTTACTTCTCATGTAAATTACCCTAACCATAACACTATTAAATCAGTCTGTTGCTTTTTCTCCCTCTAACCATAGTGCTACAGCCTAAAAAAAGGTGAGGGAATCTCTCTCTCTTTTCCTGTGAGAAAGGACACGTGGCTTAGATGCCTAACCCCAGGACAGGAGTCACAGCAAAGAATCACCAGGGCTAGGGACAGACATTCAAAAAGTTGGAGCCTGAATTGGTTCAACCTTTGCAAGTTAGCTTAACCTGAAGAGAGCGAACTGGCTTGTAACAAAACAGACATGCAGGAACATGCCTGCAGTTGCTCAGGCCAGGGGCCGGGGGCGCTAGAGAGCACCCTCAGCTGCAGGGAAGCTGTGAGGAGGAGGGCATGGCCAGTCCAGACTGAACTGGACAGGGAGGGGTTTAATTCCCCCCTCTCTGTCCCACCAGCAGGGGGCTGCTGTTTGCTCCCCACTCTTGCTGTGGCACTGGGCACCATGGCCCCTGAGGCAGAGGGGGGCAGGAAGCAGGGTTAGTTTCCCCTCTACCCCTACTGGCAGCCAGGGTAGCGGGGAGACTGGATCCCTGTGGCAGAATAGGTGCCTGCTGTCTGCAGAAGGATGGAGGGAACGGGAATAACCCAGTCCAGTACTTTTCAACATCTTTATTAATGATTTGGATGCGGGGGTGAAGAGCTCACTGGCCAAGTTTGTGGACGACACCAAGTTACAGGGAAGCATGGTCATGTTTGAAGATAGACTACAGTTACAGGCAGACCTAGACAGGCTAGCAAGTTGGGCAGATCGGAACCTGATGAAGTTCAACGCTGAGAAATGTAAAATGCTCCACCTCGGGACAGGCAACCCCCAACACACCTACAGGCTTGGCAGCACCAAACTAACTAGCACCACGAATGAAAGGGACCTGGGGGTAATAACAGATCACAGTATGAATATGAGCCTGCAGTGTGATGCTGTAGCCAGCACAGCAATAATACTCTGGTATGCATCGATCGATGCATCTCCAGCAAAACCAAGGAGGTGATTCTTTTGCTCTACTCAGCACTGGTGAGACAGCAGCAGGAGTACTGCGGCCAGTTCTGGGCACCACACTGTAACAAGGACATGGACAAGCTTGAGAGAGTTCAAAGAAGAGCCACCCGTGTATGATCAGAGTCCTACATGGCAAGCCATATGAGGAAAGGCTGAGGGATCTGGGACTCTTCAGCCTGAGGAAAAGATGGCTGAGAGGGGACCTGGTAGCAGCTTATCACTACAGTAGGGGAGTATATCAAGAGCTCAGTGAGCAACTGTTTACCAGGACACCTGAGGGGAAAACCAGGAGTTATGACCACAAACTCCTGGAAGATCGATTCAGGCTCAACATTAGGAAAAACTTCTTCACAATCAGGGTGTCCAGACTGTGGAATAAGCTCCCCCCAGAGGTGGTGCAGTCACCCTGGAAATCTTCAAGAGGAGACTAGATAGTCACCTTGCTGGGGTCACCTGACCCCCAGTTATCTTTCCTGCTTGGTGCAGGGGGCTGGACCCAATGATCTTCCAAGGTCCCTTCCAGCCTTACAATCTAGGAATTTATGAACCCCATCCCTGCCCCTCCCAAGGGGCCCTATGGGCTGGCTGTGCCCCGGCTGGGCCACTGCAGTGGGAGGGGGTAGGGCTCTTGTTGGGGGCAGCAGCCCATCATAACGTCCAGCAGGGCAAGCCCCTTCCTGGTGGGGGGCCCTGCTGCGGGGTGGGCAGAGCTGCGGCGGGCTGCATGTGGCAGCACTGGGGTCTGGAGGGGGCCAGAGCCCCCCACAGCACTGCCACTGCTTTCCTTTTCCCGCAGCATCCCCCTCCCCCCCCACTGGGAAGGGGCTCCTGCCCCATTATGCTTGGTCCCCCCTCGCTGTTCCAGCAGCCGGGCAGGGGCATGGCCAGATGCTTCGTGCTGGGCTGATCTTGCTTGCGGAGAGGCTTTATCTGGTCCTCAGCAGGTTCCTCAGTCCCACTGGGCTGAAGTGCCATTCTCTGGGCTTTCTCGGCAGCCCGGCTGCAGCAGCTCCTTTGCTGCTGCCACTGACCCCAGCCCCATGGTACAGGTAGGGACCAGCACAGCCCTGACCCCATGCACCCTGTGCCGGCTCTAGGCTCACCCGTCCAGGCTGAGCAGTGGCAATGGGGGGGAGAAATGGCTGCTCAGCATTGGGGGAAAAGCCTCTCCCTGTCCAGGTGCAGCCACCCAGAGCCAGCACCAGGCTACCTTGTGTCTCCACCACGTCACCACTGTCACAACCCAGCGATTTTTTGGTGCCTCGGCACTATGGAATTTCCTGGCCACATGAGAGCTCCTTTGCACAGCAGAGTGTTCTGCTGCAATTAAGAGCCTGCGTGCAGGAGAGTTCCCGCCAATTTGCAGTTTCCTTTGTAGGATGCATTTCTTCTTTGCAGCACAGAAATGCACGGTGCAAAGAGTTCCCGCTATTCGGATGCAAATTTGTGCCCCGCTATTGGCCAGTGCTAAATTATTCACAC
>NW_005842181.1:1089578-1096669 GCF_000455745.1 Alligator sinensis | reverse complement strand
ACCACCTGCGTCGTGATTGCAAGCGGCGTGAGTAAAGTTTTTTGCAACCAATAAGTTGTGTCTGCCTTTCCATTCACCAGCCCGCCCTGACGTATGAGCGTAACTCGAGTCGGCCCTGGCCGTCCGAGACAACCACCACCTCTGGGCTGTCCCACGGGGCAGTGATAGCAGCAGAACAGACACAGGGCATCCCAGGGTTGACTCTGGGCACCTGCAGCAGATGCCAACAGTGGGACGGGGAGGGACTTTTCCCCACGTTGAGCAGCCATTTTTGAGGCAAGCTGCTTCCCCTATCAGCAAGCGCAGCCTGGTGTGCATAGCCAGCGGCTGGCTGGGCAGTGCTTATCCGGGCCTGCTCGGAGGCACCATGGGCTCGGAGCCCGGCCGCTGCTCCACAAGCCCCCCATGGTGTCTCCAAGCAGACCTGGATAAGCGCTGCCTGGCCAGCTGCCAGCTGCACACGCCAGGCTGCGCTCACTGACTTTGATAATGATTATTATTATTTTTAATATTATTATTATTTTTAATATTATTATTATTAATTACTTTGATAATTATTTTTCAAATAATGAAATTTGATGTATTGATACAACAGATGTAGTCTATGAAAATACACACACGCAATTATACTCAGACCAAAATGATTCCTACACACTGGCTATTCACAAACTTTCTTCCAGCCATGCTTTTTGTGAACAGATCATTTGGCTATCATAGTTATAGCTGTTATTTTTAGCATTTGCCCAAAGGCTGTGGTTGCCTCTCTGTACTCATGTGTAACTCTTTTTAATGGGAATCCACAGGGGTCAGGAGCTCCTATAGAGAACAGAACAGACTCCTAAATCTCTAGCTTCAACATACATTCAGGCTTTTGCACTTCACTTAGATACATTATCATAAATTAGGCAGGACTACAGATTAGCCATGTCCTGGACTCTTCTGCAAAACTACATTATATCCAAGGAAAGGCCAAATACCTTATAACATCTGACATGTCTTATTTTCTCAGTCCAGTTAAACCATGCAACAAATAGAAGCAATAATCACAGGAACCATTTAATTACTTGCCAGCACTAAAGCAGAATTAGCTAAAAACTAATTAGTATATCACCCAGGACTATAATGCTCAACTCCTTGTAACTGTTATTTTTAAACATGAGCAAGAAAGAAATACATTTCAATCTTATTGAAATAGCCCCCCAAAAAATCTCATTTGAATTTTGCAACTTCCACTCCATAAAACTGGATTCTGCCCTTCAGGCACACAGCATGAGACAACCACAGAAAGGATGGAGACCTGTCAGTGCCTGCCTCCCCCAGTCACAGAAAGCTATTTCTGTAAGACAGAAAGTAGGTGAAGGTGAACTAGTAAGGCACAAAGATCCAGTAGCAGTATAATGTGAAGGAAAGGATACAAAGAGCTGATTTGAGGGATGGCAATGGGAACACACAACCTGACATTATTAATTTTATGTCTTAAATCTAAATATTATCTTAGTCCTTTAGTGGTTGATGGGAATAAGTCTGAGAGTTGAAGTTCCATTCCCAAAGGACAAATGTCTAAATCATGGATACTGCCACTTGGCTACCTTTCATAGTAGTCCAAGAACTGAATGGGCATGAACAGTCTCCATCAATATAAGAGTTGAACTACTATATTTTCTTGCATATAACAAATACCTTTTCCTGAAATTCAGATGCTGGAAATTAGAGTGTGCATTATAATAAAGGAAATACAGTAACAACAGTTTCTGCTGCTTAAGTTTCCCTGGAGAATGTGAAAGTAAAGCTGCATGTGCTGTACAAAGGGCTCCCTAGCTGCTGGCTGTGGACACTTTTTCTCCCCACCCCTCCTTGCCTGCAGCAGATTCTCAGGGTCTCAAGGAAAGATCTTTTTTCTTCATTTTTCCTTTCAGAAACAAGGTATGTATTTTATACAGGGGCATGTTGATTGTAAGAACATATAATATGGTGGGGAAATACTGGAGGCACAGTGTATCTTTCTATTACCTGTGTTGTGGACAAATAGAGCTCTTGTGTTTCCAAGACCATCAACAATCAAAAATTCTAAATATTTTTAAATAGCTAGTAGAAAAATAGGAGACGGGTAAAACTGAAAACATGCAACATTAGTACTTTATAGCCTCAGATTTTCAGACAGCTGGTAAGCATTTTCCACCTCACCTAAAGTAACTTATTCTCTGACTGCTATATAGCACTTTGTGGCGGGGCAAAGTCACATGTTTTAGCCTTAGGAAAAGATAAATGGTGCAGTGGCTAATGGGCTAATTTGAGGGTGAGGAAAAAAAAAAGGAGTCAATTTTCTGCTCCTCATGGGAAGCTGGGCATGTTACTTAGCCTCTCTGTGCATCAACTATATACAATGGGAATAATTGTGCTCTGCTATCCCTCAGAAGAGCGTGAGGCTCATGTGTTAAGGATGGTGCTGTTCAGATTTATAGTAATGAGAGCCATTTAGTTACCTAAGACAGGTACCTAGGAAAGGTTTGCATGATCACTTAACAAATTTCTTGCCACCTTGGAAAGAATTTTCTCAGCCTTTGTCTTCAGTATTTTTGTCAGTAGGGCCCAGATCCTCAAACATATGTGGAACTGGGTATCTAAGTACCTTGGAGGTTTTGGGGCACTGTTCTATAGACATGGTATGGTGAGCTATGCCACAAAAGCATTTGGCTTATTATTAGTCTACTGCTGTGGTACATCTCTTCTGTATTTATAATTTATTTCCCATGACAGGTATTTTATACAGTAAACTAATTTTTGTGACTCATGCTAAATAGGGTTATTCCTGATCATTAACAATTTACCATCAAGATGTTAAAAAAATACTACATAATAACTGAAGCCAGTTTTCGTTTAGTTTAGTCCAAGGGAAAGGCTGGAGAAGCAGGGAAAATAATCATGAGCTTTTATATTACAGAGAGATGAGTGCTCAAGAGCATGCATGAAATATTTCCTCTGAACTTTTAAAGCGTATTTAGAAAGCCAGTTTTAGTGCTTGCTGCCTGTTAAATATGTACTATGTGGATACATGAAAATCAGTGTATATCATGTCCTGCAGCAGCGTGATGTAAGTAATGCACTAATTCAGAAAAATGAAGTGCTTATGGTCTACTCAGTTTCAGAACACATTTCATAATCTTCAGAACACACAGCATGTCACTGATGGGCTTGCAACATACTCCCTCTGAACAGAAGCTGATTTGTGTTCACCACTGAAGGAGCATATGCTGTTATAGTGCCACGCTGTATCTTGGCAGTCAAATTTAGAAATAAATGTTCAGTGGATTAAAGGGATGTGAGGCAATGCACCCTTTGGTACAATTCTGCAGTTTTAAAAGTCATCTTAAAAGAGGGAAGAGAGATGGTCTTGTGGCTAAATCACAGCCCTAAAATTCAAAAGATTTAGGTTCAGCTCCCAGTTCTGCCACTTTCTTCTTGTGCAGTGTTGGGCAGCACCCCCTTTCTGTCTTAGAGAAAATAAGATTGAGAATAACAGCAGCTGCCTACCCATGAGGATGTTGTTAGGATATGTTCTGTAGACTGCGTCATCAGTTATGCCAAATGGAAGTCATAAGCTGTATTTCACATTTTTGGATCCCTAGGCCTCCTGTAACTCAAACCAGCTGGCATAGTTTGATGTGGCTGTCTTGCTAGCTCCAGGATCAGTGTCCTCTTCAAAATGTTTTGTCAACTCCAGAACATTCCCTACGTGGGCCAGGGTGGAGGTGGTATGGACTATAATGGCTTTATGTCACCCCCAAGAGTTTTCCATTTTTCAGGAGAAGGTACATCTAAGTTTCCTTTGTGCTATTGGACTGAACATACAGGATATTAATATGTGCAGGAGCTCTGATGTGGCGATGGGGCTATAGAAATGGCTACAGAGATACAAAGGTGTTTTGCAAACACTAAGTACTCTGTCTCCTAAATTTTGCCAGTTTCTAGACTTGAATTGAACTTCTAAGGTTCTGACATTTTTTATTATTTTTTTCACTTTCAGGTTGTAGCTGAACAAGTAGCACAAATGCCAGAAATATGAGATAAGCTATTGTTGCAGTATCTCCAGAAAGAAACAGAACCAGAGTACAGGCAGTTGTCTATGAAAACAGGCAGTGGTTCCTTGTACAGGTATTATTGTATATGCTCTGGGCTTAGTTTTTAAAGGAAGCATAAATCTGACCACCAAATCCCAAATTTTGATGCTGAAATGGGAATCTGAAGTCTCAGATATCAAGTTTAAAAGCCTACACCCTGATCTGAAACCACAGACACAGGACTGCGCTCCTCTTCCTGACATCTGCTTCCTCCGTTATGTTGGATACAAATACTCTTGGGACCAAGTTCTGCTCTTATGTGCATGTGTATGCACAGATGTGCACATGTGTGCGCACACGCGCGCACACACACACACACACACACACACACACAGTTGCCACTGAAGTCAATCGCTGATGCTGAACACTAAAGGTTTGGCTGGCACTAAATTAACAAACTGAAAGGTAAATGACAATTCATTACTTCAAGAAATCTTTACTTTTAGACAGTTCAAAGAACCCAGTATGTACTGAGGCTTCATTTATGTACAGGCACAGGCACTACAGATTGTACAGAGAAGTGTGCTTCTGCCAAGATTAGGCCCGTTACTAAAAAAGCCACAATTTTTATTGTATAGAAAAAGGCTGCCTAAGATATATTTCAGAACATTTCCCAATTCACTTCTTAATCATCCTGATTTTCATAACCAGGAGCAGACAACTGTACCATACACTGTGTTGCCAAAAAGCTCCAATTCCTAGGAAAGATTTTTTTTCAGGAAAAACAACCACTGGAAATGTTGCAATGAATATATTCAGGGAGTGCTGGAGTTCTAACATTTCTCATGATATTTCACATTCTTCTTTTCAATGAACAGGGAAGAAACCTCATCTGGCTCTCATTTAAATTCTCAATAGACCTTAAAAAGGAAATTCCAAACATAAGTTTGCTCATACACCTAAAAACTATGTTAAATGATGCTGAAGGCTTGTCTTAAACCAACAATTGCCAGGAAATTCAGAGTAAAGGCTGGAGTTCTGTCCCTTACACACACCTCTTCACCTCACTGCTGCAGGTGTCTCAGAGCAGTGAATGATTTTACATAGTGGACTTCACTGGGACTACTTACAAGTTTAAAGTTAAGCATAAGCTTAAGTAGCTGGTTAATTCAAGTCACTAATGCAGAGAAATCACTTTGTCATGTAATTTGTCTGGTGATCAATTTAGAACACACCCCAGAGAGAAACAGGTCTGCCATTACCTTATTGTAAGACCGTAAGCAGGACACGCCATCTTTGTGTGTGTCCCTTTCCCACACTGCACCATGGGATAAAGATTTGTATCCACCTTTTAATGGACCTGTAGGTCTATGGATGAAAAGTGATGCACCATTGCTAAATATCTTCAATGGACAGTGTATACTATTACACAAAGCATGTTGAGTTAGGGCTGTTTTTGCTCAGAACCCATCTGGGCAAATCCCAACAAGCAAGGAAACAGACATTCACTTAATCATTCACCCTCTCTGTATATCTTCTCTTCCCATCTGTTCATCTTCAATGGCTTGTTTTCCATATGACACCTAAGTCTCATTCATCATGGAAAATAAATTGCATTTATCCTTGCTACTTTGTACCCAAATATATTCTGCCTGAGCTGTGTTTTACCAGTAACACTTCAAACGTATAAGGACCTTCAAACTGTTTCAATTTTTAAAAGTGCCCAGATAAATGTTTTCCTTCTTCTAAAAATGTGGGGCCTCCTTTGCCAAAGACCCTAGCTCAAGAGCAGGACCAGGCCTTCAGTAATCAATCTTGACCACCCCAATGCCAGCATACAACAGTGGAAGAGACCATACCTCAGTATTGTTATAATTTATGTGAAAGCAAAGGAATAGATTTCATACCATTTACCTGTGCACTTACCTGGGTCCATTTGTTTTCATATTGTTGCCAATGAACTCCCTCCCCCAGTATTTGTTACACCATCTAAATGCATATTGTCTTAAATTATTGTCTAAACTCTTTGGGCAGAGCTTGTTTATTGATATGTGTTTGCATGATACCTAGCATAGTCATTTCCTGATTGTATGTGTTCTGCAAACTCTACTGTCATACAAATAGTAAGAGGTAATCCTGGAGTAGTGGGATTAACTAATGAATCTGCTGTAGTCACAGTCATCTATGTTTGTGAAGAACTAGACCTAAAAGTTTAACTAACGGTAACTATGACTCTTACTCATAAACAGATTACAAATTTTACTCTTCATACGTATTGTGAGGCAGTACTCATGCTGTACTCCTTTGTACAGAGCAGTGCCATACATTATTACTACAGTACTTTTCTTAATTCAAGATTTGGCATGAAAGAAAGAATCAGACTTAGAAAAGGTACTTCTCTTCTTTTATAATCTGACTTACTTTCTTCACACACCTGTGCATTTTTGGACATCCTTTAGAGCCAGCAGGATGATACAGTTTATCAGGATGGGGTGAGGCCCAGAAATCTAAAACTAAAAAATTACCAATCTATTAAAATTAGGATGGGGGAGGTTATTGTTTCATTTAGTTTGAGAATGCTACCAGGCAAAACAAAGAGATGTTAATACTGACATGCACAGTTTAAATCTACCTATTTTAGCCCTTTCTTATTGTTTCCATCTCTCCAGACTCCACGTATCAGTAGGTGTGTCTACACCAGCTAACACTGCAGGGTGGGTTTACTCTAGAGTAATTTAGAGTAAACCTGTGCAGGCATCTACACATGCAGGGATGCGGGACAAAATCTCTAGGCTCCCCCTGGGTGCTAGCCCAGGGGCTGGCAAGGAGCATGGGGCCAGGAGAGAGCTGTCTCCCGGAGGGGGCTGGGAGATTGCTCCCTGCCCCTGGTGGGGCTGTCTGCTGGGGCATGGGGCTGGGATCTGTAATAAAGATCTCTCAGCACTGGCCCTGCAACCATGGAGTTAGAGCTGGGAGATAAGGATCTCCCAGCACTGGCCTCACAACCACAAAACCAGCACTGGGAGATAGTAT
>NW_005842181.1:1081858-1089568 GCF_000455745.1 Alligator sinensis | reverse complement strand
GTTTGGAGCTTCCTGCTGCTGGGGCAGGAGGATATAGTCCGTGCCTGGGCTCTGACTACAGAGCCTGCCCCAGAAGCAGGCAGCTCCCAGAGGCAGGGAGCAATCTCCTGCCCCCCTGGTGCCCAGCTGACTGGGAGCAGACTGTGCAGTAAACTGTGGTACTTCACAGTAAAGTGTCTTGTGTAGATGCACCCAGTGTGGATAAATCCTATAACTTGTAATACAGTTAGCTGAAAAATTATCTGTAGCTTTTTTCTATCAAGACATAATAAATACATTTCTAACAGTGGGGCTCCTGCAGTGGGAATATCTGACGAAGGATATTGTTATTAGGTGATGCTCAGCAAATACTTAAGCAGTAATGCTTGAAGCACAAACTGAGGATTTTAATGAGCACCTTGGAGAAGCTGATGGCCTGAGGAGCAGCTTCAGGTCATTAACCCCAAATGGTTATTAATCCCCAGGAAATGTTTTATGCTGAGGTGATCAATGCTATTATAAACTGAAAATAGCAGGGGGTGGAGAAATGGATACTCTTCATGGGAGAAGTGGTTTCAATAAGTATAGGTGGGTCATTTCTAGAAAGTTAATACCAAGCATGCTATTCAGTCAGATAACTTGAATTTTCCTCAAATGTTATTCCATTTTTAAGCTAAAGGTCTCTGCAGGGCTTCGGAGTATTAGCAGAAGAACATTAACATGCATAGAACAGTTAGATTAGGGACTCAGCATGACTATAAGTAAATTAAAAGAAATGTGTTCTACTTAGAAATTGTATTCTTAATTTTTTGTTCTGACCTGGGGAACAAGATAACACCTGAATTATCATTTCTTCATTTCAGAATTTTAAAAAAATCTGCAATTGATTTGCATGCTATTTCATGTTAAAGGGAAAAGCTATACTGATTTTATTTAACATGGTTAGTCTTTTCTTAGTACAATGACCTAGGGTTCAGTGTTGCTTGCATCCCAATTAATGTTCTACAGACTTCCTTGAGGTTTTAGAAAGAATAGGATCCTCTAGTTCTTGTGGTCTCTGCTAAATGCATTGTTGGAGAAATGGAGGCTGAAGATGGCCATAATATACTCCCTTGACTCAAGAACTGCTGCATAAATAGGACTGGCCTGTCAGGTAGCTGGGTTCTGTCATAGAGGCAACCCATCCAGGCCACCTTTCCCCCGGACACAACACCTGTTCTGCACTGTTGACACAAGATTGGCTGCCTCTGATATGCTGGCCCTATGCTATGCTATGCTTTCTATACAGGATGGAATTTTCATGGGCTTGGGCCCATTATGTCTCTGCTGCTTTATTATGGTGTTTGGATCTGGGCAGGTGTGTTTAGGAGTCGGGACTGGAAGTCAGACCAAGGGGAGTTGTTTTCCACTTTCTGTCACTGATTTATCATGTGGCTTTGAATAAATCATTATATAATCTCCATGCCTAAGGTTTCCCCCTGTTAAAAGGGGTATAATCATACTTATCCTCAAGGGATTTCTGAAATCACAAAAAACAACATTTTGGGATGAAAAATGGTGTAATAATCAGTATCCAATTTTTAAGCCAGTGGCACAAACTGTGACCACAATATTGCTTCTCCTACATAGCAGGGAAAAGTAAAAATTGTTGCATAACACAATCCTTTTGATTATACTCTTGTGGATGATCTAATTATACAATTATACAGATGGCCAAATTAAATCTTTTTAAAAGAAGCGCTAAAATTATTTTGAAGGTAGTAATATGCTTTACCAAACAAAAAAGCAATAACAAAAGGATGCACTGCACGACATATTTAATTGTTCTTTTGACAATTTTTACATTAAAATAACAATGTTTCAAAATTCATTGCTACTTGTCGCAGAGCACTTAGGTGCCCTGCTCCTTTAAAGAGTGGAAACGGCTGGGGAAAGAGCCCTAGCAGTGAGTGGGGAGCCCCAGCTGCTGGTAACCAGGGCAACCAGAGTGAGCTGGTGGCCCACACTTGCCAGCAGTCAGCTGACCAGAAGGGGCAGGGCCTGGCTTACATATAAACCCCAGGGCTGAGGCCAGGATGGCAGTTCCCTGCCAGCAGCCAAGGGGGAAGGAGCTTTCCCAGAGCAACCCAAAGGGAAAGGCCTGACTGCAGGTACAGCTTCTGATACTGGTGAGGGACGGAGCATCCCTGGTGCGGTGTGAATGATGCTATAGGCAGGTGGCTTGAATTTACGTTATAGCCCAGGGGCTTGTGTTTTGTTTGCTGTTTAAGACCAGTGGTTTGGGTGAGGCTATTAGGGGAAGGAGGCGGCTTCATAGGGGACCCACGGCAGCGTAGGGACCCTGGCGCCAGAGAAGGTGCAGCACTTTGCAAGGCTGCAGAGAGCCCAGGCACCAGAGAGGGCGCAGCCGTTTGCAGGGCTGCAGAGAGCCCAAGGAGCACCAGGGCGGCGCAGAGCAAGACAGGGCTGTGGAGAGCCCAAGGAGCGCCAGGGGGCCAAATTGCCCATACTGAACAATGTCAGTTTCATCTGCGAGGCTTGGGGCATGGTAAAGGAGCGGTTGGAGCCACGCATAGCCCATAAGGCTAGGGTGTCCCGAAACACCCATTGCAGAATGGCCCCCACAAGGGGTCCAGGAGCCCACGGGGTCAGAGAGTACAGCAAAACTGTGTCCAAGACAATGTAAAGGCAGCCTCCCTATTATATATTTACCATCAAAGACATGGCAGGCGAGAATCAAGGGTGCCCGTTAGGCCAACTTGGCACGGTAAACGGGCCTTGGGAGATCACGGCCCTCCTTAGGGACCCTGTCCCATGACACTACTGATTAAATGCCCTGTACCCAAGTAGCACCAGCCAAATACATCCCTACTAAATAAAATGTAGGCAAATATTATCCCAAGTACATGTTTATACATTGATGTTTGTAACACGCTCTCTACACTGTGGAATTTGAAGGCAAACTTATTATTACTTGCTGGCTTAATTAATTCCATGGGAGAGATCTATTAAATAAATATAATTCCATAATAACTGGAGTATATAAAACTACATATATAGTGACATTAAACAAAATGTGTCATACACTCAGATTGTACTTAAATCTTGTATCCATACATATATATATCTTGACACTATAAAGCATAGACTATATACATTTATATACTTGTGTTTTTAAAATATGTAATTTGTTTTTTTATAATTAAATGTGCTTATGTCTTATGAAAATAAAACCTTTCTTTGTTGATACATTGCACATCATTCTTAATACTGACTACTCACAGAAGTATTGCAAAGCAGTAATGGTAAAGCAGGTGTTATTTGGCATTGCTGCTTTAAACATGGCTGCTAAACCATAAATTAAATCAATCCAGCACCTGGGTACTAAATTCTCTTCTGTGCCTGGTAGATTCCACTTCTTTTATTCATAGCAATAAAGGTTTAATCTTTTTCAGAATATTTATAACTAAGTAACAAGGTCACAATTTAGGAATGAAGTAAAGTAGGCACTTAAGTCCATCCTTCCTCCTCAGGGCATCACTTAAACATGTGCTTAGGTCCCACTCGCCACATCTATATGTGCCCCTGACTGCGCAGTTGGTACTGTGCAGTCATTTAGTACTTGCTTTAGTACTAAAAGTGCTCCAGCTTTGCAGGCCAGATTTGATGGCTCCACAGTCTGCATGTGGCTCACGGGCCATATGTTGCCAACCCCAATTTATCAAGATGCTGCAAGCTTCTTTCATTAATCTCGGATCTTTTCAGACTCAAAAGCCTGTGGAGCAGATGTAGAAATGAAGTTAGACATGCATCAGCAGAGGAATCCAAATCATTAGTTTTTGAGGAATAGATATTGGACAGACAGAAGGAAAACCAGGAGAGTCATGGGAATAAAGGAATCTGGAAGCGAAAAATGATCTCTTGTGTTGAAAACATGAGACAGACTGAACAAGATATTGGTTAGGAAGTTCTACCTTTGATGTTGATAAAATGGTGCCTTCTTTATGGCCTTAGTTTAGCAAAGCTCTGAGGCCTGTGCTTAAGTTCCATTGACTTTAGTAAAGTGAAGCCAGATGCTTAAAGCCTAAATCAGAAAAACATCCCAATTGAGTACAGTACTTAAAAATATGAATAAAGTCAGTAGCATCTATGCAAGATGCCATGTTGCTGTGGCTATGGCAACGTAACGTCAGCAGGCACTAACCATAAACTGCCACTGTTGCACAGTAGGGGCAGAAATGACCTGTGAGCCACCAGGACTGTGCAGTACTGGTGGGTACTGTGCAGTCATTTGGTGCTTGCTAGTGGTGGCATCACGGTTCGTGCCCGCTGATGCTACACTGCCTTAGCTCGTTGCTACAGTGATGTAGTGTCTGGTGTAGATGTGCCGACTGACTTTAATCATATTCTCCACAGGCTTTTTGCATCTGAAAAGCTCTGAGATCATCAAGATATTGTAAGCTTCTTTCATTAGATTGGGGTTGGCAACATATGGCCCATGAGACAGATGCAGTCTGTGGAGCCACTGAATCTGGCCTGTAAAGCTGGAGCACTTTGACTGTGCTCATGCCTGTGCCCACTTGAGGCTCTGCAGCATGGAACTGTACCAGGACTGGACAGCTTCCAGCTGTGCCTACTGCTGCTGTGCTTCCCCTCCTTTTCAGCTCCAGCCTGATGCAGGCTGTGTGCTTCTGGTGGCATGTCAGTGGTGGGGAGCTTTCTCTCCCCTGCTACCGCTTCTCCCAGCCCCCCGATACCTAGGTGAGGCAACCTTGCAACTTCCAGCCGGTGGGGAGCTATGTTGGGGCTGGGCAGCTTCCAACTATGCCTGTTCCAGAACAGGAGTAAGGGGATGAGAAGCAGTGGAAGCACGAACACAGTTTTTATGTCCAGTGAAACGCTGCATTACCTGCAGCTGCACACGTGCTACATCCAGGCAGCAGTGTAGTTTGTAGGTCTCAGCTGTTTGACCTCAGCATAGGTGCAGGGAAAATCACTTGCCACTGAAACCATGTGGCCTGCATTGAACCAATCATACTGTTCCCAGTGGCAGCTTCTTAAAGGTTGCTGGCCCCAGCAGCAAATGATTAATTGACTTTCAGCAGCCTATACTTATTGTAAGTGATAACTTCTTAATGTCATCTAATTCAGTTTGAGCCGATTATTGTATTCGCCTCTTAAAATAAATCATCAGCTTAATAAAAAAGGGCTGGTCCATCATCCTTCCCCAAATTAACATGCTTTATTTATCTTATCAAAATCCTTGACTTTGTCTGGAAGCTCTGAAATAATCATACCATATTACTATGTATTCTGAGACTCAAAGTAACTCTGAAAAAACAGTGGTACACCTGACTAAAGTGGCTACCTTGGTCTAAAGCCGGCTAGATAGTAACATTACTGCTGAAAACAAAAGTGGACATTTTTATGGTACATTGACAACTCCGTCCTTAGATAGAGTTTTCAGCTGAATCAGTCTTTAGTAGGTGCTGGGGGAGATGTACTGCTTACCTTTCCTGTTCTTACATTTATGTACCTATGAATTTTCCTGTCTGCGACTATTCAAAATAAATTCAGTACATCTTTCTTTTCTTTCTGCATTATTCTTCCTTCCTTCTCTAACAAAGTCTTATTTAGCAGCATTTATATTGATGCTTACTGAAATGGCTACATTTTGCACAATGTCTCTTTCCACATTTGCAGAGTTAAGATTAGTTAACCCCAATTTCTTTCAATTAAAACTTTAATAGCAAACGTTGAATCTTAGCCAAAAAGTACTAAAGTGCAACCAATCTAAATGGGCAGGAAGTTGTATGGATGAGGGATTTTAATAATTGAGTTTCTGAAAACAGAAGAGTAGATTCCAGGCTAGGAAAAATACTGGTAAATAGAAAGATAACATCATGCTTTTAAAATTCAATTTAGAACAGAACTTTTCCTATTTAGCAATCATTTCATGTTTTTTTTTTAAAGAGCTTCCTGTGAAACTACAGTGAGGCCGAGTAATTTGTGACTCCATTTAAATCATAATGATGTGCTAGATTCTTTTTAAATGTCTGTTGTTAAAGGGTCGAGAATTACGATGGACCTATATTGCATTTCTAAATAGCTAACCCATGATTATATCAAAAAGCATGAGGCCTATTGGGATATCTGAGTCAGAAGCATTCTGTTTTGTTTTGTTCTGTTTCTTTTGTTAAATCTATCAATTATAAACCCAATGATAATCACCCTTGATAAATGGTGTTACATGCAGTGGGCATATTTTGCCTGATACTAGGCAATGCATTAATTAGTGAGAAAGCTTGAGCAGTAAGTCACTCTTCAACCCAAATCAGAATATCAGAATCAAGCTCTAAACTGGGCATTTATTGTTATTCATATATTGAAAAGTCAGATGAACACAGATGTATATAGATAATTCATGGGTAATAATCATTATGTTGTTCTTTGCAAAGAAAAATGGCTCACAAACTATATATATTAGAAATAACTTTTTAAAGAAATTAACAAGACTTGGAGATTCTTTAATTATTTCCTAGTTCTACAGAGCACTGAAATAGGTAAATCATGACATAACTGCTAATTATTATTATACTCTGACAATATTATTTCTAAGGTGTTTCTTTCAACTGAGAGCCTAAGCAGAATTTTGCAGTTCTCAAATGACTTTTAGAACATTAGCATAGTGATTCCATGCCTCCCATTTCCTTCTTGTTTTCTTTTATTTAAAATGCTGGATATGTATTGCAAGGTTTTAGATAAGGTCACATGAATAAATGACTTTCTGTACTCTCCAAAGCAGGCAAGCTGTGAAGCTATACATTTACCACAAATGTAATTTGCTACATTTCACTTCACACATGTTGGGTTTGAGTGAATTGAAAAATTCTTGTACCATTCAAAAAAAAAAAAAAAAAAAAGCACATCAGCTCTTACTTAACATCTGATTCAAATTAACAACTTATCTTGGTGACTTATTGTTGGTGTGGAATACACTTAGATTTTTTAGTTAACTAAAACAAGAGAAGGAAAAAAAAGTGTTTCCACTTTTATGATTAAGCCTGTTACTACGTGCTATAGCTGTGGTTGTCAACTAGCAGTACACACACCCCAAGGGGTACTTAAAAAGGTTGTAGGGGACATGTGGAGGCTCTTTGTACATCACTGCAGTTGCCCTGGGGGTGGTGCAACATCACATACCTGCCACCGCCAGGCTGCGCCACACCCCCTGCTCACCTGGCAGCAGGACGCACGTGACATACTGCTCCGGGGGCAGCTGCAGCAGTGTACAAAGCCCAGCATACAGCAGCAGCTGCTTCCACCCCACACACAGACTGGGGGGGGGGGGGGGGGGGCACGTGCCCGCCAGGCCTTCACCAGGGTGCATGCAGTGGGGGGAGCCCTCCCACACCCCTGGATGAGCCACCTGGGCTCCGATTGTCCCATGACCTGGCCCAGCTGGGGCCCCAGTTCCCCCCTGCCCCTGTCTGTGTCCCACTCCTTCCCTCACCATGGGGGCTTCATTCTGCTCCTTCTCTCACGGCTCTTCCCCCCTCTACAGACTTAACTGCTGGGGGGGCACTCAGCCCTCCCCAAATAATTTGAATATAAAGGGATACAATGAGCTCAAACTTTGAGACAGAAGGGGTACTTGTTTAAAAAGGTTGAAACCCCCTGTTATCTATGACCTCTCAGTAACAGTGGATGGAAGTTACAGTTTTGGCTGGC
>NW_005842181.1:1078362-1081815 GCF_000455745.1 Alligator sinensis | reverse complement strand
AAGAAGCACAGAGAAAGCAGAACAAGATGTTGGAATCATTCAGGAAAACGGCCCCAAGAAAAGTCTACTGTTCAGGAGCCATTCGGGGATCAAGTAAACGTATTCTGCTCCCCTAATCTGATAAGCAAAAAGGCTTAGTTTCTGCTTGAAGAGGGCAGCAGGATCAAACGGTGCTACTGCCTCTATTTTGGGAGTCAGTATATTAGCACTTACAGGAGGTTGGCAGTAGTGCCCTCCCACCTCTGAGAAAGATAACTACATAAGAAAGACTACTTGGAGCAAGTGATTCCAATGAGAAGCACTTCAGTGTTTCAAAAAAGGTACATCAAGCTACAGTCCACTTTGAAGAGAACTGTCCTTTTCAAAAGCAAAGAAATGGCACAGGAGGAAGGAAAGAGCACTACATCCTGGCCAACAGCTGTGTGCCCTGCAAGGCATCACCTGTCAGATCTGTGGAAATACTTGCAGAGCATGGAGTGGACACTTCAGCCATCTTAAAACTCACCAATAACCCCCCTCCCCTCCATGGCAAGCATCATCCAGTATAGATAGGAGCAAACTGGTGATTGTCAGCCCCTAGAACTGGTCTACCCAGGTAAACCTGAGAGGGGTCATACTTGGGGACAATGCATATTCTGTACCTAAGCTGGTTTGGGTAACTTGTTATTGACTCATAACTTCAGGAGGAGGCCAAGCTGGGAATAATAAGATAAACAATGCAGCAGAGTAACAGAGGAAAGATGTGGAGGACACCAATTAAAATGTCATACAATGGTACCAAAATATATTTGTTTTCCAGGAAACAAACAGATTTGAAAAAAATAAAATTGGAGGCAAGTCCTGAAGAATTTTTAAGGTGCAAACTTATCCAAAGTACACATCTACTGGACTGCTCTTCTTCATTCAGAGTTAAATTATATTCCTCATATACACATCTTCCTCTACCATGCATAATGACTTAATCTTTTGTTTTTAAGGTATATAGATACTGCCTGCTAGCCCTAAGAAGGATTAGTTTACTATCAGAGATGTCTGTGAACATGTGGTGGAAAGCCAGAAAGAATGAGAGATTATAGGGTCTCTAGTATGTTTTTTGTGTCCCAATATACATAGCATATTGCTGAGTAATTCAGAGTGTAGGCTACTACAGAAAAGTCAATTAGGGTAAAGGAGATTGGATTATCTTCTCATAAAAAATCTCCCACACACTTTTATATTAATTTAGAAATATTAGGAACACATTTTCTAACCTCCATTCCTTATGCTGTATCATAGGCAAATCATGGGAAGCAATTCTACTCTATTCAGCATTGGTGAAACCATTCCTGGAATCCTGTGTCCAATTTGGGGTGTTAGTAACATAGCGTAAGACTATAAGTATTGCCATACTGGGTGAGAACAAAGGTCCATCTAATCTAATATCTTGTCTCCAAAGCAAAAAAGTATCAGCTACTTCAGAGAACAAATACAAGAAATCGGGCATATGATCTTCTGTCATAACCACCCAATCATACAAGTACTGTGTTTAACAGCCCTTGAGGGACCTATCCTTCATAAACGGTCTAATCCCTTTTTGAACACAGTTATACTATTGGCCTTCACAGCATCCTGGGGCAATATTAATTATGTGCTGTGTAAAAGAGTACTTCCTTTTGTTTAAATCTGCTGACTGATAATTTCATCAGGTGCCCCTAGTTTAGCAGCATACTTGAAGAAAGATGTAAACAAACTGGAAAGAGTTCAGAGGGGTATTATTTAGTTTAAAGAAGAGAAAATCAAGGGGAAACCATATAACTGTTTACAAACACAAAAAGTGTTGTTATAAGAGAAGGGGTGTAGGCTGTAGCTGTGTTGGTCTAAGAACATAGGCAGACAAGGTTCTTTGAGTAAATCTGATATTTTTTATTAGACTAACTAAATAGTTGGAAAATTTTCTTCTTAGCAAGCTTTTGGATTTAAAAACCCTTCGTCACCAACTGCAGATCCTTCCTCAGCTTGACAAGCGTTTTAAACCCAAAAGCTCTCGAAGAATTTTTTTTTTCCCCAATGATTTAGCTGGTCTAATAAAAGATCTCCAGATTTAGCCAAAGAACCTTGTCTGTTATAAGAGAAGGGCAATCAACTATTCTCTACATCCAGAGGACAGGACAAGACATAATGGACGAAAACTGCAACCAGATTTAAGTTAAAATACCAGGACTCTCTAACTATAAGAGTGTTTAAGCACTTGAACTGAGGAAGCTTTAAGTATGGATCAGAAAAAAAATTTTTCTCTAACAATTTAGATGCGGATAATCCTGCCCTGGGCAACGGGTTAGATTAGATGACAAGAGGTTCCTTCCAGTCCAATTTTCTACGATTTACTAAAAATACACCATCCTGGTCTTCAAAAGTTTTCACAAACTCATGCCACAGCACTCACAGGGCTAGCTTTTACTGCAGCAGCAGCATGTTCCAGTGAGGGTCTGAGAGTGGCTGCTGAGCATAAATATTGAGCTGCCTCACCAGTGAACTGCATATGGAGCAAATCAGCGGACTTGGGTGGACAGAAAATGTACATCTCCTGTCTTCCCAGGACAGGTGATGCAATAGTACAGACTACCCCATACCCCCTACTCCTTCATTACACTTTGGGATTTTTGGAATCAAGGGTTTTTAAATTTTGGAGTCAAGGGCAGAGTCGGCTTTAAAATTTTGGTTTTGAACATGCCCAAAGGTAGGAGACATTTTGATTTAGGGATCTGGTTCAAAGACATTCTCTTTAAAGCCTCCAAGTTTTCCTTAACTTTGGATAGACTCTCTCTCTCTAGGGCTTTATGAATTTGTAAGAACGCTATTATGTAAAAATTAAATTGTAGAGCACTTTTCAGTTAAACTCCTTGCTAGCTCATATCTCCTATATGGTTATGAACACTCTGCATCTGGAAAAACCCTCAAACCTCTATACATAGCCAATTGAGTTTAACTGCAAAATGAATCACTTAATTCATATCAAGTTTTCTTGTGGAATAACAAAGGTATTACTATTTTAGCACCATGCTTATTTATTCAAAAGGGTTATTCTGGCTGTCAATCTCAGAGATGAGCATCAAGGAGCTTTTTAAAATTAGAGTTTTGGGCTTTTAGGTTACAATGTGTTCAAAACACACTCCCTGAGGGGGCTCTCCGAGAAATGAGCATTACTCATATTGTTTAAGCTGGTGCTTAGTGTTCTCTTCTGGAAGAGAAACTCCTGTTTAAGTTGGATTATGAAATGATAACTGAGTCTTTGAAAACACAGGAAAAAGTCTCTTGATAAATAATAAATGGCTGTATTTGTATTATTGTTCTCATGAGTAATTACAGTTGCCAGGTGTGCAAATATCACAGAATGCTATATTGGACACTGGTAGCTTGTGCCAGCCTTTATAAGCAAAGGGGAAAATTTTGTTGACACACATGAATCTCCTGCTG
>NW_005842181.1:1075866-1078331 GCF_000455745.1 Alligator sinensis | reverse complement strand
TGTTTGTTCGTAAGTTATTACTATTGAGAACTAGCACTTTTGGTACTTTTTAGTCAGGCCACACTTGTCAGGCTGCGGTTGGAGTACTGTGTCCAGTTCTGGGTGCCGCACTTCAGGAGGGATGTGGACAACATGGGGAGGGTCCAGAGGAGGGCCACCCGCATGATCAGGGGGCAGCAGGGCAGGCCCTATGAGAGGCTACAGGACCTGAACCTGTTCAGCCCCCACAAGAGAAAGCTGAGGGGGGATCTAGTGGCCTGTTACAAACTAGTCAGGGGGGACCCGCAGGTATTGGGAGAGTCCCTGTTCTCCTGAGCACTACCAGGAGGGACAAGAAAGAACGGTCACAAGATGGCAGAGGGTACATTCAAGCTAGATATCAGAAGGCGCTACTTCACTGTCAGGGCAGCTAGGATCTGGAACCAACTTCCAAGAGAAGTGGTGCTGGCTCCTACCCCGGGGGTCTTTAAGAGGAGGTTAGACGAACACCTTGCTGGGGTCGTTTGACCCCAGTACTCTTTCCTGCCATGGCAGGGGGCTGGACTTGATGATCTGCTCAGGTCCCTTCTGACCCTACCAACTATGACACTATTATACTACTACATAGCTTAGGACAGTACCTTTCCATACATGCCATCTTACTCAAAACATATAGCCTGCAGGTTAGACACATAATACATGTTGGGTAAAATCTTCAGAAGTATCTTGGTGATTTAGGAGCCCAAGTCTCATTTTCAAAGTGACTTAAGCACTTAGGAGCTCATAACTGCTAGGCCAATCAACCCTCAGCCCATGGGTCAGCCCTGACCTTCAGCACTATGTCATCCAGCCCACTGAGCTCCCCTCAGATCTGTGGAGAATCCTGTGGGCCACTACCCTGCATGCTAGATTGGGCACACTGGGCAGCATAGGGCCCAATCCCAACATACAGGGTTAGCCAGGGAAAGCTCAGGGCCCTTAGGGCACTTTTACACTTGCTCTGGGGATGCGAGAAGCAGCACTTTAATTAGCATGGCTCTCGGAACCATGCTAATTAAACTGCCTCTGAGTTTCCTGTATCAGTGCCCCCACGCTTAAAAATGGTGGCAGGGGCATTTGAACTAAAGCT
The DNA here is from genome assembly GCF_000455745.1 of Alligator sinensis. NCBI lineage: Eukaryota > Metazoa > Chordata > Crocodylia > Alligatoridae > Alligator > Alligator sinensis. The sequence goes on along the minus strand of NW_005842181.1, from coordinate 1,077,223 downwards.
CGTTCAATGAGATTTAGTTAAAGAGCCACCACCACCATTTTTAAGTTCAGGGAGGCTGATGCATGAAATGCAGAAGGCTGCTGGAGTGCAACAATTGCCACGCTCCAGCAGATTGATCAAATCATGTGCTGGAATTCCCTGAGCCCAATCCTAGCTTGATGGGGGCAGTGTGGGGTCCCTGGACTCCAATCTTATTTGGGCAGGGGCAGTATGAGCTACCTGCAGTTCCATACTAGCTGGGCATGGATAATGTGAGGCCCCTAGAGTCCTATTCTGGCTGAGAAGGGGTGGCAAAGGGAGCAATCTACCTTGTACCATTGGTCTAGGCCAGGGGCAGGCAATTATTTTGGGCAGAGGGACCCCTACTGAGTTTTGGCAAGCCATCGAGGGCTGCATGACAGGCAGTCCAGGGCAGATTAATATTAATTTTCTAAAAATTTTAGGGGCCCCGCAGGCCGGATAGAATGGCTTGGTGGGCTGCATCTGACTTGTGAGATACCTAGAACGGATTCTAAAGAAGGCAGCCTAGGACACATGAAGACAGAATGGACACAGCTATACATGCACTTTACTATGCAGATTAAATTACTGCACAGTAAAGCATCACTGTCTACATATGTGCAGCAATTAGGCCAATGTAGACTAATTTACTGTGCCATCAAATAGGCCCATCAGACATAAGTACTACCCAACAGTGCATTAAATTAAACACATGGATAGACAGCAATGGGGCTGGCAGGGGCACAAGGGTGCTTCAGCATGGGGTTTGCTGGCAGGCAGCCCCTGCACTGAAGCATCCTCATGCTCCAGCCAGCCACTCCACAGTGGAGCCCTGGGCTAGCTGTTTTAATGGGGCTCCACGTGCTGTGAAGTGACTGAGGCATGAGCAGCCCCTGCGCTGAAGCACCCTCTTGCCTCGGCCAGCCCCCTCACTGCACATGGAGCCCCACTGGCTGCCACCCAGAGCTGCTTCCATGGGGCTCCATATGCTGTGCACAAATAAACTCCAGAACTAATTGCTCCAGATTTTTTGCTCCCAAGCAAATGTCCAAATGGAATACCTGGGAGCAAAAGCATTTTGCTCTGAGCAATAAGCTCCAGAGTTTATTCTTGCTCATTAATGCATGTGTAGACATAGCCAATGTGTCTTAAATTACAATACTTTTGTGGAACCCTCTGGCAAGGATCACATGTGCTGCAATTGATGGGCAAAGCACTGCTATGACTAGTTTCCACTGCTCTTACAGCATTATGTCTTCATGTTAATTTGATGTGTAGCTTTTGTATTTCATAGATTCATAGATGTTAGGGTCGGAAGGGACCTCAATAGATCATCGAGTCCAACCCCCTGCATAGG
>NW_005842181.1:1058372-1075017 GCF_000455745.1 Alligator sinensis | reverse complement strand
ACCGAGCCCTGCGGGACCCCACTGCCCACACCCTTCCAGGTCGATACCGACCCATCCACTACGACTCTCTGGGTGCGACCCTCTAGCCAATTCGCCACCCACCGGACTGTGTAGTCATCCAAGTCACAGCCTCTTAACTTGTTCACCAGTATGGGGTGGGATACCGTATTGAAGGCCTTCCTGAAGTCTAAGTATACGACATCCACCCCTCCTCCTGTGTCCAGGCATTTCGTAACCTGGTCATAAAAAGAGACTAGATTGGTCAGGCACAATCTGCCTCCTACGAACCCGTGCTGGTTTCCCCTCAGCATAATTTGTCCTGCCGGGCTCTCGCATATGTGAGCCTTGATAATTTTTTCAAAGACTTTGCCAAGGATGGAGGTGAGACTGACTGGCCTATAGTTGCCCGCGTGCTCCTTCCTCCCCTTCTTGAAAATGGGGACCACATTAGCCCTTTTCCAGTCCTCTGGGACTTGGCCATTTTCTGTGTTTTGTTTACGGCCTACATTTTCAAAAGCGTCCCTGGAGGGGGTTATCAAGTTTCTCAATCTTTATTTTTCAGGGCACACCTGCCCCTCAGGCAACAGTGTAAGACATAAATCAAGTCCATACACAAAGATAAAATTGTTACCTGAAGCCCTCAGTCTTTCCCAGACCCTGGAGAGATTACCCTTGCTTGGTGTTGCAGCTGCAAGCCTGGTAACTCTCCCTCCCTTTGTCTCTCTCAGTTCTCCCTTCTCTGTCCAAGCCTGGGGTCTTTTCTCAGACCCTGAGAGGGGTTCTTCAGTCCACTGCTGCTTCTAGTCTTGCAGCCTTCTCTCTCACAGTAGGGTCTTTTCCCAAACCCCGAGAGGGACACTCCAGCTCTGCGGTACAGCCTCTTGCCTCAGAGCCTCTCTCTCTCTTCCTAGCTTTCTCATTATAATGAATAGTTAACTCACCACCTACTCCTCTCTAGGCCCTCCCCCCCGCCCCGAGTCTTTTAACTTCTTTTGGCCATCCAGTTATTCTCAGCAGCTTGCCCAGTCATCCTGGCAGGCCTGAAATCACTGTGTCAATGCCTGCAGCTAGGCTGTAGCTCCTCAGACATGCAGCCACCTACAATTCCCTGATGAATGACTCAGTTTTTGTATGTCCTTGAGATGATTAAGACCTAACTTTCCAGGGTTTAGAGAGTCTTCAGTTCTATGGAGTTAAATTTGAGTTGTTGGTAATCAGTACCTATGAAAACCAGAACCCCTAAAAAGTACAGTGCTTTAATCATGTGTGCAAGTACAACTTGCAATAGGGCTAACTGCCACATGTGGCCCATAAGAGGTTAATTTGCAGACCCCAGGCACTCCTCTCATTGTTCTGGCTGTTGCTGCACCCAGGGCCTCCAGGCACCAAGCAGGTAGTGCTGAGATGGTGGGGAGGGTGTCCACACGCTACAGCAGTTGTTGGGAAAGCCACCTGTCTGCTGTGCCAGGGAGCTTGCAACCACACATCTGAAGGGGAACCAGTGATGCTAAACTGTTGTTGCACTGAGGGTTCTACAGCCCCTCACTGCCCCCTCCCCCCGGCAAAATTTTGAAGAGCTAATTTCAGAAAGAGAGCCTGGAAACCCAGCTGAGCTATAAGGGCAGATCCAAAGAGGATGCAGTGGAGTAGGAGCCTCTGGGGACTTCTTTAAAATCCCCAAAGCAGATGAGAATCCTCCTTCCCTAGCCCTCTATGCTTTGAGACCTGTCCCCTCCCCTCTGTTTCCCCCTTCTTCCTCCTGCCCCTGCTGCTTTCCATGCTATCTCTGCCCACTCTAGTCAGGCTGTGGAAGATCTGGACTTATCTCAGACAGAGACAAGGGCAGCATCAGAGGCAATGGGGAAGGGGGTTCCCCCTCCCTGTGCCTGCTGCCTGGGGGACCAGGCAAAGCGGAGGAACCCATTCACTCACCCATCGCCACTGTGGCACTGCAAACTGAGCCCAGCCCCTATGCAGGCCAGCTGGAGATGGCAGAAGCAACTCTGAAGCTTCCCCCAGCCCCTGGCATAGCAGAGAAAGTAGCAGATGGGAAAGGAGGGGACAGGGTTGGGAAAAGATGTGACTTGAACTGGGGAGAGGAAGTGGAGCAGGAACTGTTACCTGGTTTCAGAACTTTAAAGAGTTCCCAGAGGCTCCCCCTGTCTGGTCTGTCCACACCTCCCCTTGCCAAATCTTGGATCTGCTTCTGTCCATGGAAGACCTACAGCACTACCTGTCCCCCCTATATCGGTTAATGGAGACCAGAAAGAAACCAGATCAAAAGTACAAGGCAACCACTTAAGCAAAGTTATCACAGAGATTGTGAGGTATGGGGAGAATTCTTATTATTGACAGCAGTAGCTAGAAGCTTCATTTGAGACCAGGACTCTGTATAGCACTGATTACAGTGAACACATAGTGAAATTAGTCTGTGCTCTTGAATATTTATAGTCTTAACTGACTAGACAAAAGATGGATAGGAGAGGCAACTGAAGCTAACATATGGCCACACAGCGAAGAGAGGAAGAGAACACGGGTCTCCTGAGTCCCCAACAGTTCCCTATTCACAAGAACATACTTCCTCTCTAATATAATCCTAACTTTTTAATTTAGGCAACTTTTCAAACAATTACCACAATAATGCAAATTAAAACAGGCCTGACCTTCATTTGGGATAAATTAGTGTACCTGCACTGAATCTGAGGATATGGTCTTGTAAATCCACATAAAACCTGCAGGAACCTTGCAGAAAAATGAAGATCTATACTACGCAGGACTCTGTTGCTAGGAAATCCTAGCGGGACATATTTTAAGCCAAAAGATTTAAAACAGGATTTATGTTATGGTCTTCGATGTAGCCTGGTAAACTGTCTCTAAAACCCACGGTCTTGGGAACAGTTTCTTTGTCCTTGCCTACCATCAATCATAGTCTCTCTTTTTTCCTCAAAGCTATCCACAAAAACAAAACAGAATAAAAACAGAAACCAAGCATTTCTCAAAAGCAGAGAAGAATTTCATCTTTAAGACATACCGTAGAAAGAATGGGAGTTTTCTCTGACTGTATACCACTTGTAATTTAGCTGAAGATAAATATTCAAATAAACAACCAATGGGATATTTAATTGCCAGGAACTATTTTATTAAAGGAAAGTACTATAGATTTTCAGACTTGTTTTTCTGCTTTGTGTTGACAACCACTTTCAATCAAGTACACACTTGCATGCCTGTAAACAAAATCATTGGAATAATTTGTAAAATGTCAAGATTATACAAATTTATGATTTTTAGTTTCCAATCCCTCTACCACTTTTAGAATGAAATAGAAATACTGAATTTATTATTTTAAAAATGAAATCTTGGCTGAAATATTATTTTTACATTTGTGTGAACCTTTCACAACCAATTCTGTGCTTTTTACCACACTGTTCCTTATTTATGGAACATGCTACATGAAGTAATCTGTAAGGTCAAACTTTCCTTTCATTCCTTTCTGTTTTGGTGTCCAGGGCCCCTAACACATTACAGTTAAGATGTGATTAACTGGTTAATCATGTCCTTAGTCACCTGGCTACACATTCATTCAATTAATGGAGGGATAAAATGAGGAATAGCTAATAACTGTGTTGCTGGTTCCTATAGTGCCTTTAATTGAACATGTGGTCAGTGCTCCCAGCCTTCAGGTCACGCTGCAGAGCACAGGGCTCTCAGTCATGGGGGCACATGGTGCCTCCTCCTCTCCCCAAGTTAGGAGACCCATCAGTGATTGGAGCTGTCAGCCATGGGGGTAGTGGCATGCTGCACTCTGGAAGCTGGGAGCTCTGGCAATTCGCTCAGCCCCGTCTTCCTTCTGAGAGCTGTCTCACACACCTGTATTTTTTATATAAGAAAATGAAAGCTGGTCAAGTCTCTATAGCACTAACCCAATGGGGCCCTTATCTAGTTTGGGCCTTTGGACACGACTGGGATAGAATGAGACTAGCAATTAAAGCAGATTTTTGGGATTTAGTTCACCAGGGCTCAATGCTCAGCCCAGACACCATTCTTTTGTGATTTTAGAGCAAAGCAAAAGTTTTCTGCACCTCACTTTCTCTTCTGTAAAATGAGTATTGTAGCAAAAGCTACTTCAATACAGCATGCTAAGGCAAAAAACAAAGGTTGAAGTCCTTGGATGAAAGGCACTATATACAATACAGAAAGTCCAATTTTAATAAATTGATAAACCTGTTGAAAGTCTATGGGTTAAGGTCAGAGGGGACAGCAACAAGGGTGATGTCATGGTAGGTGTCTGCTATAGATCTAGGATGGCCATCATAGAGGACATTCTGGTTATCTGCTACTCTGTCCTCTATTGATACGAAACCCGATGCCTTTATGTCCTCTTCAAGAGAAAAGGGTCATAAAGGTGTTGGGTTTTGAATCAACAGAGGACAGAGGACAACCAGACTGCCCTCTATGATGACCACCCTAGATAGTCCACCAGACCAGGAGGATGAGGTAGATGAGGCTTTCCTCAGACAACTAGCAGAAATTTCCAGATAAAAGACCCTGGTTTTCTTGGAGTTTGGGTTGTAGCCATGTTGGTCTAAGGACATAGGCAGACAAGGTTCCTTGGGTGAATTTGATATCTTTTATTAGACCAACCCAAATGGTTGGAGACTAGTTATTAAGCAAGCTTTCGGGTTCAAAAACCCTTCGTCAGGCTAAGGAAGCTTCAGCAGTTGGTGTGTGCTCTTCACCCGAAAGCTAGCTTAATAACTAGTCTCCAACCATTTGGGTTGGTCTAATAAAAGATATCAAATTCACCCAAGGAACCTTGTCTGGTTTTCTTGGGAAACTTCAATCACCCTGACATATGCTAGGAGGGCATTACAGCATTACACAGGCAATCTAACAAGTTTTTGGAGAATGTTGGAGACAACTTCCTGGTGCAAGTGTTGGAGAGACCAACTAGGGCCAGCGTTCTTCTTGACCTGCTGTTCACAAACAGGGAAGAACTGGTAGGGAATACAGAAGTGCATGGCAATTTGGGCAGCAGTGACCACAAGATGATCGATTTTGTCAGGATCCCAAACGGAAGAAAGAAAAGCAGCAGAGTAAGGGCCCTGAATTTCAAAAAAGCAGACTTTGACTCCCTCAGGGAACTGATGGGCAGGATCCCTTGGAGGGCCAGTCTGAGGAAGAAAGGAGGCCAGGAGAGCTGGTTGTGTTTTAAAGAAAGCTTACTGAGGGCACAGGAACAAACTAACCCGATGTGCAGGAAGAATAACAAATATGACAGGCAACCAGTTTAGTTTATCAGAGAACTTACAAGAAGTGGAAGCTTGGACAGATGACTAGGGAGGAGTATAGGAATACTGCTTGGGCATGCAGGGATGAAATCAGGATTGAAATCAGGCTGAAGTGCAAATGGAGTTCCAGCTAGCAAGAGATGTAAAGGGTAACAAGAAAGGTTTCTACAACTATGTTAGCAACAAGAAAGTGTGGGTCCCTTACTGAATGTGGGAGGCAACCTAGTGACAGATGATGAAAAAAGGCTGAAGTATTCAATGATTTTTTTACCTCAGTCTTCACAGGCAAGGTCAGCTTCCAGACTACTGCACCAGGCAGCACAGTCTGGGGAGAAGGTGAACAGCCCTCAGTGGTGAAAGCACAGGTTAGGGACTATTGAGAAAAGATGGACGTGTACAAGTCCATGGGGCCAGATGCAATGCATCTGAGGGTGTTGGCTGATGTGATTGCAAAGCTGCTGGCCATTATATTTAAACTCATGGCAACTAGGGGAAGTCCCAGATGATTGGAAAAGGGCAAATACAGTGATAAGAAAGCTGCATTCAGAAGTCACTTTAATTAAAACACCCACAGTGTCTTGTGTATTCCATGCTTCGTGCTTCAAAATGGCAGTGGGGGCACTTTAACTAAAACTTGTTCGACAAGCTTTAGTTAAAGTGCCCCTGCTGCCAGTTTGAAATGCGGGGATGCAGAATACATATGACTGTATACATATGACAGTGAAGCTGCTGGTACATATGAATACATATGAAACTGAATGCTCTAACATACTTGATTAATCGAGTCTGGTCTGATTTGCTCTAATTAAAGCAAGTTGGAGCAGGTGTCCTATACATGTACAGGTGCCCATACATGCTACATGTTGGGCTTTCTGTTGGTTTCCTAAATTACCACAAAGAACAACTCCAGAAAGACTCAGCAAAAACATCATTTTACTGTCTCTGTGTTTACTGTTATACGATGAACAATTTTTTTTGTTCATAGTATCACAAAAATGAAAATGCTTCCCTAAAAGAATGAACAGGTAAGGTGCTACAACTCTAAAGCTAAATACATATTTTACTAATCAATAAGAAATAGTTACCATGGTAGCTCTGACATCACACAGTTAAATACAGAAGTCTTATATAAACACACATACATACCAATATGTTATGTCAACTTTTGCAATCTAGAAATGACTTGATGGAAACACACATTTTCGCAGGCTTGAGAGAGGCTTGTGTAAGAGGTTTTTATGATAGCTCAGACAAGTTGTATTTTGTTCAGTTGCTTTTGTTTTTGTTCTTTTCTTATTGGAAATGAACAAATGTTAGGAAATAATTGCTTCCAAAAAAAATTAACACCTTCTATTAAAGTGACTTCAAACAGTGGACAGTTGGGAAAAACCGTTATGAAAGTACAAAATTCAAATACAGTTAGGATTAGAAAGTTTGTGGTTTTGTATCCTATTACAAATATCTTCGTGGACAAATTCTGTTCTGATTTCACTGCTGTAAATAAGAGAGAATTTGGTCCATGTTACACGTATTCTCAATATTATTTTCTTCTAATTGAAGGGTAAATTCTGTTCTTCTTCTTCACATATTAAATCTTATCCCTGAGAAACCCCCCTGTAAATAAATCCACTGATTTCAGAGCAATATCAGGGGGATTTAAAGGTAACAGGATCTGGTCTTTCTTATCAGTAAACTTGAGTCTGATTTGGTGCATCTACACATGCTATTAATGCACAGCAATAAACTCTGGCACATATTGTACCGGTTTATTGTTCCAGGTGCTGCATTTACACGTGTGCCTGACACCACAGCACATTAAGCTGGGTGGGAGCAGTCACAGCTGGCAAGGCGCCCCAGGGGTCCGCCTGCCAACCCAAGGCTGCTCTGACCTGGCTTAATGTGCTGAGGAGGGGCTGGTTAGGGCATGAGAGTGCTCTAGTGAAGGGCTAACTGTTAGACAGCCCTGCACTGAAGCACCCTCATGCCCCAGCCAGTCCCATCAGTGTCTACACATGTGTTACTGCTCAGTAGGAAAACCCCATTGTAAGATAGTACTTGTAAACACAAATACTAACCTACAGCAGAGTTTGTTTACTCCATCCTGTAGTACTGCGTATGTAGACACTGAGACGTTCACTGTGGAGCTATTTAGGCAACTCCACAGTAAACATCTCACATAGATATGCCCCTTTAGAATCATTTGCAAAAAATATTTCACATTTCACTATCCAAATCCTTAGGTGGAAGTGAAGATTTCTGATATAGACAAAGCCTCAACTGAAGTCCAGGTCTTCCAGCAATATAAACTATAGGGATGCTCAAAATTCCTTGTCCTCTTTAGCAAACAACTATGGAGAATATTTTTTACACTTGGGATACCACCTCTTGGCTCATTAAATTACTCAAGTTCACCCAACTAAAGCCCAGTCCATCTGCTCACACACCTGGGGCTGAGAGATATTTTTCTAACTTTGATACCACAGCAACTTGTCTGGTAGAATTAAGAGAGCGCTATCGCTGTCTGGTGAACTTGAGTCAAGAAGCTAAGATGAATAATATAAATGGTACTGGTGTTTCTACCACTATGTCAAAGAGTTTGTCAGTATTTCAGTTTCAAGGACTCCATATTTAAGGTGGGATTTTTTTTTAAATGGTGATTTTTCTTGCACAGATTTTTAAATAAACCAGTTCAGTTCTTTTAGGCCATAATCCAAAACCAAATGAAAAAAATCTCCTTGCCCTCTCTGGAACTTGAACTGGTCCCTTCATTTTCCGAAAGGCAACCCCCCCCCAAATAGATTCAATTGATTTTGGTGTTGTTTGGCTGTATGTTTTCTAATGGCTGTGATTTCTGTAATGTTTCACTTAAGATATGAAGTAAGAGTTCTAAATATGCAGATCAAACAAAATAGCGTCTTTACTCTTCAATGAAAAGGTTGGCTACACTGTCTAATTACTGTTAGCCACTTAGGCCAAGTACAGATATTACACTTTTACTGGTATAAGTAACTGGTCTATACCTGTAACAGAATTAGTATGTTATTATGTGTCTATATTCTGAACTCAATACCTTAGAATGTTAGTAAAGAGAAACATTGTAACTTCCATATCAGTTTTGTCACTTTCATTCCTTGGCCAAGAAAAGCATATTCCTATAAACACACTTAATGGGGAACAGAATTCTAGGCTTCGGAAACCATGAAGAGGTTCAGATAGGGATTCAACTGTTGCTGGAGGTGTGATGACTGAGCTGTAGCTAGGAGGTTCGCAGCATCAGCCACTGGCTAAGACGGCTAACAGAAGAGGTGATGAGACACAGCTGGAGCACTGGTACCTTTGAAGACCTCCCATGAGATAATAATTTTGTCAGTTTTAAAGACCAGGTCAACTAGACAAAAGTCAGTTCAGTCTTCATGGGCGCTGTCGGGATATCACAGGATGTGGACACAGGGCCCTGCATCCCGATGACATCCACTTGCCTTGCTTGTACCAGGGTGGGTGTCAGTCAGCAAAATTGGGTCAGAATACTTCTCCCCTATTTTTCCTGCCACGACTTTGATGATTTGATTAAATTTTGGGAGGATGGTGGTTTCCCTGAACCAAAGCCAATGCCACCTATTCAGATGGAAGATGCGGCCAGATAAAAAAAAAGGAAAAGAAAAATAAAGAAAACTAAAAAATCCTGATAGTGTCTTCTCTCCCTCCTTCTCTCTTCCCATAGTTTGGGATCTCTGGGGCTTCTCTCTTTCCCCATTTACCTTCTGGGGCTCTCAATCATGACTCCAGCAATGCAGTGATTTTTTTTTTTTCTTCTGCTCCCTGCTAATTGCTACCCCACCAGCTTAATTGAGCACCAGCCACAATCAATTAATGCAGAGCAGGGATTTCCTCTCTCTTTTTTTTTTTTTTTTTTTCCTCTGAGCTCCTCCGAGCTCTGAAGACCCAATAGGTCTGTTGCCCCATTCCCGGGGACTTCAGACCTGGCCAGCAGGTGGGGCTTTTTCCCTCACTGCCAACCCCTCTTCCTCTCTTTTACTACTTTCTTTCTCGCTGGTGCCTGGGGCTGGAAATGGCTCCCGGTGGTGTAATTAAACCAATTTGGTTCACCTGATGGGCTGATAAGGCTCCACTGGAGTGGATCGGGAGATCCCTCCAGAGCACAGCTGGGCTGCAACAGCCGAAAGGATCTCTTCGGTTGGGGCCCTCCTTGAAGCAGGTACCCCCGACCTTTCTACAGGCATGTCTACATGATGTTGCTATGGCACCATGCTTTAGTACTTCCTTTTCAAAATACTAAAGCACAGTACAGTAACCACCCATACTGCTCCATGCATGTGGCACACTGTTAGGTTTTGCCGTTATTTCACCACAGCAGCATGCTAAAACAGAGGACAGTGCCACTACAGCGAAGTAGCTGCCAATCATGTGTAGACTCATGCGATTGCTATGTTGCCGTACTGCACTGTATGGCAATGTAGCGTGTTGCTATGGTGACATAGGATGACGTGTAGACGCACTCCATGTTATTTATTTTTAGGCCTTTCTGCCAAGACAGCCAGTGAGGGTGCTAGTTGAGTATAAAGTGCAAATGTATTTTTATTAAGTCCAAAGGATATTTTCACCTACAATATCAGTATTTTTTTTTAAAGTAGGGAAATTAAAACATAGCAGCATTAATTATTTGATTTAAACACACAAATGCTAGAAGGCTACCAACCTTGGTCCACCTGTGTTTGGGCCTCCATGTAAAGATGTTCTTTAGTGTGTAATCATAACTTGTTTAAATGTGTTCATTGGATAGAAAATGAACCTTAAGTCTAACCCTCCTAACTTTTACCTGCTTATTATTATTTTAAATTTTTGTTTGATTAATAAAAGCAATGCGGTAACCAAAAAAAAATTGCTTGGGTGGCCTGAACATTATATCAATACACTTTTTATGAAGTGACCTTACACTTGAGGTTAAAAAAAAAAATCATGTGTTATCACTGGGTTTGGTTTGGAATCTTGCTCATTAAGCTTATAATTATATTACAAGCAAAGACTTTTAGTCTTTTACATAATTTTCTGCTAACAAAGCAAGCAATCATCAACCCAATGAAATTAAATCAGTATATTTGATAGACTGTGGGAACTTTACCAGAGGTTTCGAAGGGTCACAATTAATTGTCCTTTTCATGGAATAGAAGAAATTCTTGGAAAGACACAAAAATACAACTATCATATTTATGCACATAGTTATAAAAAAAAAAAAAAGGAAGAAAAATGTAAGGACTTTGCTGTTCTTACATCTTTCATACACTGTGATTCAACTGGAGGTGATATGTGATTCTGAAGTTTACATAATCGCCTAGGCAGTCATTTTTTTTTTTTTACAAGTACATTAAAGCTTTCTGTTTTAAACAATTCCTTTTTTTTAAACAATTTTTGCCTTCATCTGATGAGAAAACAGGAGAAAGCTGTATTTCTTATGACTTGACATATAACTGTAGCACTCTACATCATGAAATATAAAAGGAAGAAGTTTAGATCAAGTGATAATGTTCTGCCTATGTAAAACATATTCCAAGACATTTCACTTGTAAAATGCAGCCCACTTGCAGACTGGTAAAAGAATACTTTTTATTTTGGTGAGAGGGATGGACGGAGAAGGGGGAAGGGTACCTGGACCTCTTGCTCAGTAGACAAACCCTTAAAGAAGGGGCATCTAGGTAACTGATTAGATTTTAAGAAGATTTGATTTCTTGATAGCATCTGCTGCATTTCATTTACCTCACTAGGTTACGATAAACTTGGGACTACCTAAATTACAAAAAATAAACAAATCAAAAAAAACCTTTCAGACATTTAAGAAGTTGAAGGGACAGATCATTAGCCTTGATGAATGTCCAAAGGCGCACCAAAATGGAACTAAATGGTCAGATGGATATTTTCCTGGCTGAGGCCAATACTTAGTTTGTGTAGAGCTAATTTAGCTAAACCTTTTTTTTTTTTTTAGGGGGCATGTTGAAGGCAGGTGGGAATGCATCCTGAATTTACTGTTCTGGTAATCCCCAGCCAATGTAGCAGTCTCATGAATCATTCTGAGGTGTTGATCCCTAGACCTGGAATAAATGTGGTCCTTATTTTCAAGAAGGGGAGGAAGGAGGACCCGAGTAATTATAGGTGAGCCAGCCTCACCTTCATCCTTGGAAAGATCTTTGAAAAGATTATGAAGGATCATATTTGTGGGAGTCCAGCAGGAAAAATAATACAGCAGGGAAACCAGCATGGATTCATAGCAGGTAGATCATACCTGACCAATCTGGTTTCTTTTTACGACAGGGTCACTAAATGCTTAGACGCAGGATTAGAGGTGGATGTCATTTTCTTGGACTTTAGCAAGGTCATCGATATGGTATCTCATCCTATTCTCATAAATAAATTAAGAGGCTGTGACATAGTTGTTTACATGCTCTGGTGGGTGGCAAATTGGCTTAGTGGTCACACCCAGAGAGTGGTAGTAGATAGGTTGGTATCAACCTGGAAGAATGTGGGTAGTGGGGTCCCACAGGGTTTGGTCCTTGGACCTGTACTCAGTTTCTTCATCAGGGACTTGGATATGGGCGTGAAGTGTACTTTGTTCAAGTTTGCAGATGATACTAAATTGTGGGGTAAAGTGCACACTCCGGAGGGTAGGGAACAATTGCAGGCAGACCTGGACAGGTTAGAAAAGTGGGCGGTATACAATAGGATGCAGTACAACAAGGACAAGTGCAGAGTGCTGCACCTAGTGTGCAAAAATGTCTAGCACACCTACTGGCTGGGAAGTGACCCAGCAGCACAGAAGCAGAAAGGGATCTTGGAGTCATAGTGGACTCCAAAATGAACATGAGTCATCAGTGTGATGGACTTCCATTTGTTATATCAACATTTAGCTTGTAGGTGCCTGATAAATTTACACAGTCATCTGTTCCCTTCTGGCTGCTGGGAGAGACTAGGAATTTCTCTGCCCTCCTCTGCATAACCCAGAGCCTCCTCAATGTTTTAGTATGTGCATGTGTGTGTACATACAGATATATTACTTTGCCTTTCCTCTAGATTCCTGTTCTGTTAGTTGGCCCTTGCCAGTTGTATTGTTGCTGTTGGCCTAGGACTTTGTGGTGAGACTAACAGATATAAAACAAAATGTCACTGGTATTTAAAAATTCTAATTTTGTTTTGCAGTATTTATAATCTTTACACAAAGGTGTGTTCCATTTGATACATAATACATGTACTGCACAGCTCCTGTTCTTGCTTTACCATTTTAAAATGCTTACATATGGTCCTTGCAACATGGGAGCAAGTGTCTATAGATGTGATTGATATACCACAAGCAGGAGCAGTAAACGAGGGAATGTCATAATGAGAGGACTGATTTGAATGCAAACAACCCCTGACAGGTGGACAAACAGCAAAAATGACATTTAGATGAGGAAAAGAAACTATGATATGACAAATCCCAGTTGTCTGTAATATGCTTTGCAAGCGTTATATCCAAGTTTATATTAGAGACACATCGGGGACTGTAGCTTTTGTAACAACAAACATAAAAATAGGCTTATACTGTCATCTCGGTGCCCAGGATTATATGATTAGGTCCACAGTATGATACAGCTATTTAAGAAATCCTTGTGTATTGATGATAAACTTTACTCCATGAATAGAAAATCTGAGTGCTTATCTCAAAATGTTTCACACTTACGGTACTTCTCTAAACAACTCTGCAGACTTCATGCTAGCACACTAGACACTGTAGAATTGTATCTATTTTCATTTCTTTCCTTTCTTCCAGGGAATAATTGCAGACAATTTGCAAAACATCCCATGCAGAGTAAGAGAGGCTAACCTCATGAGGGAGACAGTAAACAGAACACGGAACTTTGAGGCTTAGTGGCCATGTCTACATGAGACATTACTGCACAGTGGTTACTGCACATTTATTTAGTATTTATTTATATCTGAATTACTGTGCAGTAGTGCTGGAAAATGCCTTTTTGCAACACTAATGTGCAGTAGCCTAATGCTACTGTGCAGTAGGGTCATATCATGGTTTTTGTCATGCAATACTACTGCACAGTAGTATCAGGCTACTGCACAGTCAGCATCTCATGCAGACAGGCTCAATGAGAACCAAAAATAAGAGGAGACACACCAAAATATGATATTGCATTAAAAAATCCGTAAAAAGATCCATATGTTTGTCATGGATAGTATGATCTCATTTCAAAGTGCCAAAAATCTAACCAGAACAGGATGGAAGAGTAATGTAGAGGATTCACTTTTTTCCCAGTTGTCCTTGTCGTCAGTCACTATGCCCCTTCCCCCTAAGTAAATGAAATCAATCAGTAGGGATTTCTGTAAAATATATAAAACAGTCATCTTCCAGACTCTACCAGAAGATAAATGATTCCAGACATTGGACCACAGCCATTTTCCCACACATGCTACAGAGTTTTGTCATCCATATTGGGGTATAGTGGTGAGTGGGCTTTTTTTTTTTAATCTGCAGTCTATGCTTCCACTTCTGGCATGGAGTAGACAGTACATTAGAATGAATTAGAATGAGTCATTTTTCTGTATAAGTTGTAAAAGAATTGTTTTACTCCCCCAGAAAAGTCTTCTGGGGTCTTTTATAGAACTTTCATACACATCTGCTATTCCTAATATAATCTTATCATTTCAAATTGGAGCCTGAGTCTTTTGGAATTAAGCAAATCACACCAAGTACGAGACACTGAACTGAAGGATAAACAGTGCAAGTCTTATTTGAAAGCTTGTTAAGCTGAAAGAATCTCTTATGCAGTGCTTCATAGGAGGGATAGATAATCTCAGAAATCTGTGATATGCATCACAGTGGGAAGGGTTTTTAAAAATAGTTTTCAATTTATTCTTAAGCAAATCTTTCTCATTCTCTAAAACATATTTTGTAAATCACTTTTAAGCTTTCTTCTATTTCACGAAACTATAGTAGGATATTCTATCCTCAGTTAAATAACAGGTAATTTTATTGAATTCCATGAACTTACTCCTGATTAAATATGAGTGAAGAGATCAGAATTTACTTCAAGGTGTTTATATGCTCCAGTTAGTCGTTATTCATCTGGATGGTAATCCCCTCTTACTCCTCCCAGTAGCAGTATTTTTGCTTTCCCTTTTTCATTTCATATCAGGAGCAAACAAGTTTTTCAAAATATACTTTTCAGAAAGAAAACCAAATCTTGACCACTACAGGAGATAAGTAATTAAACAAAACCACCCATCTGCTGTGGGAGGGGGAACTAACATTTTTAAAGGTTTGTTTCCACTTTTTAAGAGCAGCTTATTTAACATTTTATAATAATTACAAACTTTAACATAAAATTATTCTACAAAAACACACATTTGTTTCCAAAGCTGAACACTCTTCAAAACAGAATTAGTTACTGTACTAAACATGACTACTACAGTATGTAAACTTACTGTTTACAAATATCTTTGGACTTCACTGTACCTTTGAACCAAAATCAGTTTCTTCTTTACTTCATTTTCTGGTTTCTTGAAACCTGCTTCACAGCCTGACAGATGGCTCCTCTGTCACTAAGTGCAGCTTCTTCCTTTTTATCCTTGCAAGCTAATATTTCCATAATACTTAGCTGTTGCCTGTAGGGCTGTGCTCTACATCATTTCTAGTCTGATCAATGCTCTGCCTAGTTTTAGGTTGGTTTCTAGTCCCGCCTCCTGCTCTTGAAGAAATGAAAACACAGCTGGATTTTCTGTAAATCATTCCTTTTAATTGTGGCTGTGTAACTATGGCAAATACTACAGCAAAGACCTGCATCTTGATCTCAAACTTGGAAAACTATTCTTCATCTTAATAATATGCACATGAAAGTTGATCTTGTATTAAAGTCCCTAATACAGAAAAATTGTGGCCAGGTAATTATGACCTTCAGGGTTTGGGATCTGATTAATGTAACACAACACTCTTGCCTGTTCCAGTGGGAGGAGACAGCATAAGGTACTGCATCACTGAACTGTTGTATACAATCTGCTCAGAATCAGAATGCCATTCTTAAAAAGACACATTTACACCCCTAATGCAAAGTAATCTGACAGGCATTATATTAGATTGGTGCTTATTCCCTGCCCCTAACAAGTCAGATTAAACAAGAGAGCATATTTCATATGATAGAAGTCTCTTATTCTAAGGAACACTTATCATTATATTCATTATATCAACCCATAGTTAATGCAGGTAAGAGCTTTATTCATTTTTTTTTTTTTTTTCATACAGCACTGACCACACTACCAGTGCTTAATAAACATCAGAGTACAGAAGCAGGCTGGTACCACATGTGGAGTTCTATGAGATAGCAACATTAAGAAAAACTCAAAGTAATCTTAGCTTTTAATGATTTAATAGCTGGAAACTGAGGACAGCTAGGACTCTGGGACCAGTCAACTCCTCACAAGCCACTAATAAGCTCTTTGTATGCCTCAATTTGGGAACCAATAAGCCAGGCAAATTTTCAAATACTGACCTTTCAGAAGGCCTATAGTACATTATATATTAAATACTTGCAATATTATGAATTGAAGGCAGCATGATGCCGACAGCACATGGGGGGGCAAGGAGAAAGGGATTTGGTGGTAGGGGTCTCCTACAGACCCCCACACCAAGGGGAAGAAATAGATTCGGGGCTCCTGAGGCAGCTCTCGGAGACCATAAAAGCTAAAGAGGCGGTAGTCATGGGGGACCTAAACTACCCAGACATCTGCTGGGAGACGCAGATGGCAAAGTCCCACTGTTCATACAGGTTTCTAACCTGTGTACAGGACCTCCACCTGACACAGGAGGTACACGGTCCCACTAGGGGGAATGCCTTACTGGATCTGGTATTGGTAATGGGGGATGACATGGTAGGGGACCTACAGATCGGTAGCTATCTGGGGGACAGTGATCACCTAATAATAGAATTCTTCATAAGACGTCGAGTGGGTAAGGTAACTAGTAGGGTGAAAGTGCTAGACTTTAGGAAAGCTGATTTCAATGAACTCAGGCGATTAGTCAAGGACGCACTGAAGAGTAGGAGTTTTGAAGTGATGGGAGCCAAGAAGGGTGGCTGTGCCTTAAGGAAATGATCCTTCGGGCACAAAGGGAGACGATCCCGATGCGAGGAAAAAGAGGGAAAGGGGCCAAGAGGCTTCCTTGGCTGACCAGAGAAATCCAGGGCAGCCTAAGGGCCAAAAGGGGAGCACATAAAAAGTGGAAACAGGGAGAGATCACCAAAGACGAATATACCTCCTCTGCTCGCGCTCGTAGGGAGGCAGTTAGACGGGCCAAAGCTACCATG
>NW_005842181.1:1054382-1056737 GCF_000455745.1 Alligator sinensis | reverse complement strand
TCCTGCCTATGCAGGGGGTCGGACTCGATGATCTATTGAGGTCCCTTCCGACCCTAACATCTATGAATCTATGAAAAAGCACTACTATGCTGTCAACTGACAGGCATAAAACTTGGGCAAAGGGCCCTAGTCTAAACAGCTGTGATTCAGATTTGAAGTGCTGCAATGACAGTACTCTCTTCCATGGATGTAATGCCTGACTCATGTCAGTAGGTTGATGATGGAGAGAGATCTGCATAGTATACAAATGTGGTATGCCAGCTGTATCCCCATTTTAAAATGTAAAGACAGTAATGATTAATCTACTTTCCACCTGCTTTTGTGTATGCAATAATTATCTGTCAAAACACATGGGACTCTGATTAAAATTACTGGTTTGAACTTTAAAATTTACTTGAAAATAAATGAGTGAGACCAATCAGTGGTAAATAGCCATCTGAATGACAATATTAACAACATTTAAAACCACAGCAATCCAGGTAATAATTTTGCTGTGTAATGGCTTGATCCAATTCCCATCCCTAACATATACTTGGGACCAGATACTTTCTCAGCTCTTTTACTGAGTAGCTGTCTACTGGCTGAAATAATATCTGTCTCATGACTTGTACTACAGTGCAAGATTTGTGAATTCCTTGCTAGCACTTGTGGAGGCAGAAAAGAGTGAAAGTTTGGGTGAAAAGTAGGCGCAGCTACATGTTCATTAATGCACAGAGGTCACTGCGCATTAAACTGAGTACCTGTATAATCAAGTACTACATTAATGCACAGTAACTGGAGTTACTACACAGTAGTACTGGTGCATGTCTTTTTAGTGATGCGACTGTGCAGTAGCGTAATACTATTGCACAGTAGTGTATTAGCACTGTTTGTGCGGTGACATGCTGCTGAGCAGTATTACTGGCTACTGCACAGTTAGCATCTCATGTAGATAAACCCAGCAAATGTGCAAATTCTCATATTCCATATGACTTACTCCCAAGCAGCCTGGTATTTGGGTGTACTCCCAAACAGACAATTTGGGAGGCCACTTAAGCATCACTACATAACAAGAGTAACCATAACTGCTATGTCTGAGAATTATGGAGATGTAATATCACTTTCTGCTTAGCCGGCTAGCTAGGTCTGCAGATAAAGGGATCAGATTGAGGACTATGGAACCAAAGGTCACCTAACCAAACCAGCAAGTTTAACTGTTTAATTTGCTGTAGCCTCATCACCATTTCATGTAAGAAGGTGCAGCTTATATTAGGAAATTCAGAGAATTTGTCTCAAGATAAAAAAATTAGAGATCTAAGGTTTTATTTATTTAATAGTGTAAACCTTCTAGCTTGAAGCTCCAAAGGAAAGAGCTCTCTGTTGATGACATGGGGAATATGTCATCCATACACGGGCTATCTATCAATAATTCCTCCAGTGACACTTGACAAGTAACAACACAAGTATGAACATGGAATCTAGAGAGGTAGACGGCTGTCAAAGAAGTTCACAAAGAAAAAACATCTTTTACTGCATGGTAAGGAGCTCATTTCTAATCTGATCTGACTTTAACCAAAGATTCTAAGTGATCTTTGCTCCTAACACTTAGGGGAACTGTACTGAAAAACAGTGAAGAGCCCACCCCTGTGATCTCACAGGTAACCACATCATACAACCCCCTTCAAAAATATATCAAATTTAATCTTAAAACTACTTATTTTCCCCATTACTCTTACTGAAAGACCGTTCCAGAAACACACTCCTCTAATGGTAAGACATTTTCTTCTAATTTCCAGTGTAAGTTTATTCACAACCAATTCATATAATCTGTTCTTGGGCCAGCATTGTCATTTAGCTGGCATAGTTCTTTTATCTCCCTGATATTTACCCCTTTAACATATTTATAAACAGGAACCATATCCCCTCTTAGATTTCATTTTGCTACACTAAACAGGTTAAGCTCTTCTGTCTCCTCTAGTAATACAAGTTCTCCATTCCCCAGATCATTCTAGTAGTTTTTACATGCCCTGTTTTAGTTTAAATTCATGTTCTTGATTATGGGTGATCAGAACTGTACACAGCTTTCCAGATGAGGTCTCACCAGTGCCTTTTACAATGGCATTGACACTTTTCTCTCTATACTGAAAGTATTATGCTCAATACATCCAAGCTTGACATTATCCTTTTTCATTGCTGCCACATTGGTGGTTCATAATCATCTTGGCTAGGGACAGACATTCAAAAAGCCTGAGCCTGAATTGATTCAATCTTTGCAGGTTAATCTAACCTGACTAGGCTGAACTGGTTTGATACTGAACAGACATTCTCTCTGGACTGAGGAAATTCAGGCACATGCCTGCAGAAGTTCATGCTGGG
>NW_005842181.1:1043540-1054372 GCF_000455745.1 Alligator sinensis | reverse complement strand
TCATGGTAGAGCATCCTCCCTTCCCTTCTACAGAGAGCTGAGCTGAGCTGAGGGGAGTGTGGCCAGGCCCCGGCAGGACTCTCATTAGGGATTTCTGCCTGCACGATTCCAGGCTTTTCTCCACTGGCTGCTCAAGGGGTGGCAGTGCTGCCAGCCCCAACAGCCCCAGGCTAGCACTCTGTGGCAAGCGGGGGAGGGTGCACTGCATGCATCTGTTGATAATACAGAGCTTTTCAATCTCCCTCCTTTCTTTGTCATACTGTTTGCAGCATACTGACATACAAGCAAGCCAGTGGGGAGGGGGCTGATAGTTTTTATCACCCGATTAGCAAAACAATAGCCTCTCTCCACATTACTTCAAAATTAAACAGCTTACCAACTGTCCTGTCAATTAGCTCCAAAAGCCCTAATTGGCCACTGTTCTGTCTCCCTGCCCCACTCAAATTGGAGAGTGTCACACGCACAGATACCTCTCGGCATTAGCTAGCATACCACATACTGGCTACCAGTCTGTGCTGTGGCAGAGAGAAAGGAGGGATCTCTGCTTAAGCAGTGAGTGGTGAGAGGTAGAGAGAGCAGGGCACAGGATAGCCAGCAGACCCTGCTGTGCCTGCAAGTCTGGGCCGAGCTCCAGCCAAGGAGCAGAGGGGAGGGGCCAGCCCTGCTGTGGAGCAGAGAGCCCTTCCCAGCCCAGAGAGCATACTAGGATGCTGGTGGGCTCTGATTTAACTTAAACCAGCAAGGGGTCTGGGACAGACATTGTATAAACCAGTTTGAGCCAAATCAGTTAAGTCTGATATATTACATTCAACCAGGTTTATCTCAAACCAGTTTCAGCCATTTTCAAACTAGTTTATGTGCACTGAACATCTATTCTGTCTCAGGTTTAGACCAGTTTCTGATCACTTAAACTGGTTTATGTGTAATGTCTGTCCCTAGCCCTTGCGATCTACTAATACATCTAGATCTCTCTGTTCCTCTGTCATTTTCAACTGATAAGCTCCAACTTGTGGCAGAAATTCCCTGCCCCTCTCTCAAGTGCTATAATAAAACAGGTAAATACTGAATTATTGATGAGAGAGACTTAAAAGGAAGAAAGTGATTTTCTTCTCGGCATACATGACCATTATCATGCTGAATTTAGCATTCAATCTTGCAAGCTGCCAACTGCTCTTGACTCCTATTGACTTTGGCTTAGGATGTTGTATGCACCTTGCATACTCAAACCCTAGTCATATGACATTGCTTCCAGAAAGGAGCAAGTTTGTCATTATGCACATAAATTACAAGATTCTGCAATAATCTAATCTTTGAAAATAGTGATTTCTACAACTAAGGGCCAACTAATGAGCATGATCAGTCCCTTCCCTTCTTCCCAGGCATATTAAAATCTGGCCTCATAACTCACAGCATCTCTTGAATACAGCTGTTGGAATGCAGTTCAGAGTGTGGTGGGTGTCTAAATTCTATGTATTCACTAGCTTAGGACTTAAAATATAAGAACCATAGGTTTAAATAACTGAAATGTAAGCGGGAGCTAGTGTGAAGTACAAGGCACTGGTATAATATGATTGGTGGCCTGATCTACCTACAAGGCCAGCTGTGGTTGGTGGGTTGCCTTCAGGATCAGCCCAAGGCAAACCCCAGCAGAACATATTAATCTCAAAGTGATTAAAGGTGAAGGTCACAGGGAACCAGTCATCATCTAATAAGAGACTGCATTAAAAATAATTCCTGGCCACCAGAGTGTAAGAGCAGATACAAGTGCAGTAAGAAACAGAAGAGGGGAAAGGGCAAAAAAGGGAAGAAACCCCCCCCAGAAATTTTGAAATAATGGTTTATGTTTTGAAAACTGCTGAGCTGAAATGAACATTGTCTATAAAAATCAAAATGAAATCAATTAAAATGTGTCCATGAATAGCAGAAAATGTTACGGGTAAACTTGTTTGAAAGTTTTCCTGGGAGAAATACTTTTGTCTAGTAGGAATAGGCAGTCTTAACAGAGGAGAGATCACTTTGATTCTGCTGTTGTCAACTAACATCAACATCTTGCTCCAAAGCTTCATTCACTAGAACTTTTTCATTCAGTAACTCTATCACTGGCTATATAAAGTATAACTATCTACACTGGATGAGCAGGGGATATAAACTGGGTTGCATCTGTAGTTTTGATACAAGACTATATACTTCGAAGAATTAGAATATGTACAACTCATACCTTGCCAAAACTAATACTTTACCAAGAAAATATCTACCCTGTTTAAACCTTATAACTTTGTTTCTAAGATTATTTTTCCTGGTGGAAAAATTCTTTGGTTTACATGGTTTATCTCTATTCTCTTTACTGGCCAACATCTATGTTTTCCAACTCTAAATTCTATGCTTGAATCTTGTTTATTCAAATTACAGGCAGTCCTCAGATTTATGATAAATTGGTTCCTGAAAACCGCATCTTAAGTCGAAACATTGTAACTCAGAACCAATTTTCGCATAAGAAACAATGTTCTAAATGGGAGATTGGTTCCTGAACCAAGGCCCAATACCCTATTTTCAAAAAAAATACCCCAGAATTTTGTACTCTATCAATTATAGATGAGTAATATAGCTACATTAATGTATTTATATTGTAAATAGCAATCATATTGATTAGGAAGGAATTCTTTGAGGTGACTTTGCTGGACTTTTTGAAAGGCTCTTGGTTGGACTTTTTGAAGGGTTCTTGACTGGAGTCTTCTCAGGAGTCTTGGCTGCAGGTTTTTCTGGAGTCTTGTCTGCTTTCTTAAAGAAAGTGTCCAAGGAAGTTTGAACAGATGTTCTCCAGGGAGATGAGCGACACAGTGAACTTGTTTGCTGGCATGGCGTCGCATTGGATCAAGCGTTGTATAGTCAAAACTGGCATTGTAAAATTTAAACAGTTGAATTTATAAATGTTGTAAGTGCGAAACATTGTAACTCAAAATGTTGTAAGTTGAGGACTGCCTGTATACTGCTTTTTTCCTGCTTTATGAAACATTCTTCTGAACTACTGCCAATATACCTACACAATACTACTTACATGAGTGAAAGACTTTTTCACTAGACAGGATCTAGTGAAAAAGTTTATCGTTCTTGCCACAAGGAAAGGTTGGAAATCAGGAACCATATGCATCTGAAGTTTGAGAAGACACCATTCACACATAAAGCTACTACTTACTATTTGAGCCTGGTATATCATCATCTGTACCTTGGAGTTGTTATGATGACAGACAAAGTAATAGATAAAATGTATATAATGTACTTCCACATTTGAAAGTACATCTCTGATGTGAAACACAGCATATAGCAGCAATATTATACAAGAATTTAGGAAAGGAAACTGAAAAAGAATTTATCAAATGAAACAGTAAGTAAATATTGAGAGAATGTAATTATAAGAAGTGCTTTGGGATACTTAAGGGTCTCAAATACTCTCTAAATACCTTAACTGCCTACTAGTTCAGCACTCACTTGAAATCTAAGAAAATAATATTCTATGAGCTACTTTATCACCCTCAGCCCTTAGGACAGTGGGGGCAAAATATGGCCTATGGGCTGGATCTGGCCTGACAGGCTATTTAATCCAGCCTGTGGGCAGTTGCCTACCAATTCACTGTATCCAGCCTGGCCCCGGGGTGCCCCTGTTGTGCTCTTATGGGGCTGAGCCCCGCTCACTCCTGCAGAGGTGCTCCTATCCTTACCCACAAGACAGCCCTGACCCTGGCTCCATAGATAGGGAGGTGGCAGTGGCAGCAGACAGGTGGGGAGTGGTGGCAGGCGGGCAGGGAGCAGCAATGGGCAGGGGTGGGGGAAGGGAAAGGGAGGTGGGTGCAGGGGAAGGGCGGCAGTGGTGGTGGGTGGGCAGGGAGGGGAGGGGGGTGGGCAGGAGCACAGTGGCATCTAGGCAGGAGTGTGGGGCCCATGCCAGTGCTCCTGCTCTCCTCCGTTTGGGCACAGAGCCTGGGGTGGAAGGGGTACGTGGACTGCTTGGCTCCATTTCGTAGGGCTTCCTGGGTTCACATGCAATTTCTGGGCTCGCCACTCTGCTCCCCTATGGGGAGCCTCATGCGATGCAGCTGGTGGCCTAGCCCTGCTCACTGCCAAATGCAGGCTATAGGGAACAGTGGGGAGCTCCATACTATCGAGCTGGGCCAGCTCCACCCCTCTTCTTGCCACCCTGGCCAAGCCCCATGAACTGCACTGCCACCCTCCTCCTTCACATACGCCACAACCCCCACAGTCACCCACAAACCCCATACACACCCACACCTACCCACTCCCAACATCCGCCCCACACACACACCCCACACCCTCCCCCACGCCCCACACACACACCCACACCCCCATACCTAACCACCCATACTCCCCCTCCACTCCCCCACAATATACAAGAGTAACACTTCATGTTGAGCTATTATGCAATCACTTCTATGTACATGATGCAAACACAAAAATCAGAACAAAAATATTTTTTTTGAAATAAAATTAAAATGTTATTGGAGATGTTTGGTTTTTAGTATATAATTTGATTTTTTTTTTTGGTTCCAAGATAGCAACTCCCTTGCCACAAGGAGCACTTCTTGGGGGCAAAGGTATGGACTTCCAGTGCCAAAGGTCAGGGGTTAGGGCCAAGACTTCTGGTCCCAAGATGGTGACCAGGTGGTGGGGCAGCTGCCAAGGGGCGGGGCTACCCTTACGGCCCTTGACATCTCAGAAAAAAAAAACACATTAAGCGGCCCTCCAGCCAAAATAATTGCCCACCCCTGTCTTAGGAGAACTATCTATAAGGTTACAGCATTCTCTGTGCAACAGTCCAAAGCACAGATTTTCAGCTACAGGTTCTCACTGCCCACATCTGTAATTATTTCAGACCATTCTCTACATCATAGAATCATAAAGAAGTAGGACTGGAAGGGACCTACATAGGTCATCTAGTCCAAGCCCCTGCCTGATGCAGCATCATCCCTATCCAAACCAGCCCATACAAATCCATAATCTAAACTCCTTATAAAACTACCATCAACCCCAACACAACACTAGACAGAACACCCTAACCTGCCAAAGATAAAGCAGAGGAACCACAGCAGACAACATCCTGCTTCAATAAAAAGTTGTTAATACATGCTCAATAGATCCTAGGAAGGAGAAGGGGAGGGGGCGGGGGAAAGGGAACATGCCCTCCACTACAGAGAAAAGCAAATAACCCCACAGTCTGTACCAAAGGGGTAAAATTACTTCCTGACCCCAAAGATGGCGATCAATCTGACCCTGAGCAGATAGCCAAAATCTTCTAGACAGGAACCTCCCACTTTAGTCCCAGCAGGATCATTGGCACACCCCAGTCAAAATCCCCAGCGTCATCTGCAATACAGATTGCCTCAGAGGAAGGCTTAAAAACATCCTGACACATACCTACTCCATTCTGAATATTTTGTTAATGAAAAAATAGGATTTCAGAGTGAAAAAAGAACCCAATCAAGAGTTCTGTGATTTATGGTTGCTTTTAAAAGTATTTAAATGTTCTAACCTTTTATTGTACCTGCTTATAAAAGTTCCTAAGCATGCTTTCTGCGATAAGCAAACAGTACTTTGTCCAGAAATTAGTTGTCTGCAAGTAGTTCCTAGTATTCCTAATACTGAAAGTACATCAGTAGGTCTTGTAGCTTCTCACTATTTAATAATCCTATTAAAAAATCAAAGCGTCCACAGTAGAGCCACAGAGAGGTCCTGCCATGCTGTCCTGCAATACGATGTACCCTGAGCTATGCTAACAAATTACAGGGCCTCTTTATGAATTATCACCAATTACAAAGTGATTCCAAGGTGGAATTTCAAATCAATGCTATCTATCACTTGCAGAGATTACGTGTGGACAAAGGAAAAAAATAGGACTTTGAGAACATGGTCCCACTTCAGTCTTGAAAAACTTCAGCAGCAACAGAATTAATGAAAATTAATTCTGAGGAACTTCTGTTTTGGAACTTAACAACGTTTAAACAACTGGTTTATTTTCAGAAAGCATTGGCAGGGTGAGGCCATGAATGCTCAGTTGTCAGTACATGAACGTTTCTGTTAATTTTAATTAAAGACAGAGGAAAGGAATTTGGCTTCTAGTTGTTCCATAAAATATCTTCCTTAAAACAATGTATTAAGTTCTATTCAACAATATGTGTATGACCCATCACAAATCCACAGAAGTGATGCTTGCATTTATTTTGCAATGTGTATTGTTGATACAATTTGTTTTATCAAGGGTGCACATATGCACAGAGAATGTTATTAATTGTATGTTTTTATCTATGATCTTCTAGATCTTTCAGTACGGCTTAGTGGGAGACAGCGAGAGAGAGTAAGACAGGACATTAAAGAAAAAGAGGACAGATAGTGTCCATATACAAGCCCTTTGTACAAAGGAACGTATTGATTTTTTCCAAGTTATTTCATTCAAAGTGAGGCTTACTTTAAAATCTTAATCACAAATTTAGAAATAGCTCACATCATCATTTACGTCCGCTGCAGCCAATTCTGTACCAAGTGAAGGACTTTGTAGTTTCCTTGCTTAATCTCATCTGGTTTATTATGGACCATTTTTCCAGTCTATCCAGGTCATTGTGGATCCTAGCCCTGCCCTCCAGAGTGTTTGCAATTCCATGCAACTTGGTATCATCTACAAATTTGCTAAGTTTGTACTCAGTGCCATCATCCAAATCATTAATGAAGGTGTTAAACAATATCAGACCCAGGACAGATGGCTGGTAACCCTATTTGATACCTCCTTCAAACAAACCTTGAGCTATTGGTGACAACTTGTTGAGCACTACAGTACAACCAGTAATGTATCCACCTTGCAGTATTTTTATCTAGACTGTACTCCCTTAACTTGTTAATGAGAATGTTGTAGTAAACCATTGTGAAAAGGCTTGCAAAAGTCAAGGTGTATAACTTCCACTACTCTCCCTATACCACCCCTTCTACTCTCTCCCACCAAATCACAGAATCATAGGGAAATAGGGCTGGAAGGGACCTCCTGATATCATTTAGTACAGCTTTGCTGGTGATCTCTGTCTTGAGATCACCACTCTAAAGTAGGGGTAGGGAGTGCCCTCAATGTGGGCTTCACCACCTTATTCCTACATCTGGTACAGATAAAGCAGGAACAGGTAGGTGGGACACATTCAAAGGAAGTGCGCCCAAGAACCCCCAGGGAAATCATGTTGACATACCCTAATGGGCCACAATGCAGCTGTATTTTCAAGTATTAGTCTTTAGAAGAAAAATAAGCCCAGAGAATTTCCTACTCCAACACAGGAACACAGGGCTAGAAGATAAGTTCCCGGTCATTGAGTCAAGCTAGTGATGAGGATAGGCAACCATTCATCAAATATCTATCCACTCTGGCTCCTGCTGCACAGACACAAAGCACTTAATAACTAAAAATAAAAAGTCTCTCATGTTACACAAGAAGAGAACAGAAGAGATGAGGGTACCAGCAATGGCTTGAAATTGCTTAGGTGCAAATATGCTTAAATAATCCTATGAACCGGTCTAAAGGCCAGTAGGCAAGGGGGAAAAATCCAATGTATTTTGGCAATCTGACCTTAAGTGAAATCCTTTCATGACTTCCAGTCAGAGCTGAGTTACACTTTGTGGCTCTACTTTATATGTACCAGCATTATATCCAACCCTATGGCCCATAATAGACATAGGCAGTGATTTTTCAACCTTAAGCTTTTTTATCATTATGTGATAAGAATGTTTTTGAACCTTGGAGTAACAGTCATTCTAAACATCTTAGGGGCACCTTGTAATCCTTTTCTGAGAGGATCCATACAGTGATCATGAAGCCATGCTACTGTGATACAGGGTATACTGACTGATATTATAAAGTTAAGTTAGGGAAACCAAGTTGAGACATAGACAAAAAGTTTTGAAAAGAAAAAGCTAAATGTTGCAGGAACTGGTGGCACTCTTTCGTCTGGGTAGTCTTAAGCCAATGCCTCAGCACAGTGGCAATAGAGACTATATATGAAGACAAGGGTTATCTTAACACTCCAGAATCTCAGGCCTGAATCTCAAAAATACAACAATCCTATTAGTTTTAAAGCATCAGTATTAAACACAGCTTCCTTAGCACCATTTACCATTAATCTGTACCTATATTAATTTGAACTGACTGGTTTTAACTGAACAAAATTAATAATTGGATGCATTTCTCACCTCTATCCTTGCATGTTTCTAGCTCAACCAGAAGTAATAGACTTCAGGAAAGAACCACTTGGTGTAATTCTGTGATGTGGTTTTATTCCAGGAAGTCATTACTGTTCTCTTTGGTCTCAAAATCTGGGAATCCTTCTCAGGATCAACTTTAAATGTTAATTTAGTTAGAAAAGCATTATCGCTATCCTAAGTTTAGAATGTGCTGTAACCTCCTGGATACTAGAGATCATGGACTAAACATAGACATTGGATTTTTGATACATTATAATCTGCCTGGCAACTGACTCCCCAGCCCAGCCCCTGGCTTCTTTACTTTTCATTCCAGCCAGGAAGAGCACACAAACTGCTGAAACTTCCTTAGCCCGACGAAGGGTTTTTGAACCCGAAAGCTTGCTTAATAACTTTTTTCCAACTATTTGGGTTGGTCTAATAAAAGATATCAAACTCACCCAAGGAACCTTGTCTGCCTATGTCCTTAGACCAACACGGCTACAACCTACACCCCTGTATCCTCTATGGCACTCTATGGTTCAGTTTTCCAAATGTAATACCAGTCCTAAATTCCTCTTCCTGACTTTATCATGGCCTACATGGTTGGATTCTCTGACGGTGAGACCTGCAATCCAATTACATCTCACTTTTTTCACTAAAACCAAAAAACCCCCCAAGAGAACAGGTGCCACCATATTAACACACATCAATTGTTCAGGTAAAGTCTTTATTCCATTCAGAGTAACCAAAAGGATGTATCCAATGTAACTCTAATATCAATGTGTTCTTTTTAACTTGCTCTTCTTATCTCACAAGAACTTTTTACTGAACTACTAATGAGCTTTATTTTTATGTTGGCATATTTGTACTTGCTGTTGTAATCTGTGAACAATCTAAAAACAAAAAAGACAAAATAAGCCTTATGTGCGTGATATTGAAAAGATAAAGGCTGAACTGCACATTGCTATGTTACCAGTGTCCTGCATAATCCGCTTCAAATTCAGTGGCAATAATCAAAAGGAAATCAAAGCTTCAAATCTCAACATCAGTTTATGTTTACAAATAGTGATAAAAAGTCTCTTGTATTGATATGAACCATACAAGCAACCTGAATGCTCTTCCATCTTCTTTTCCAAGCACAATAGGTATTGTTCCATCCAAGAAACATGACATTCTTTGGCATCTGTGTGTGTCAGTTATAGCAATAACAAAAGAATGTTAAGGAAAAAATGTATATTGGTGGAACTCCAGTTTTCTTCAGTTATATTTCTTACTTAAAAGAAGCCTGCAGTTCTTGTGGTTGTCCACTAGAGGCCATGAAGAACTTATTTTCTTTCAGAACCAAGATTTCCAGAACCATTAAAAAAAACCCAAACCAAAACAAACCAAGAAATTGGAAATGCATTAAAATCTTGGGTGATAAATGTTTATCTTGAAGCATTAAAATCTTAAAATCCCTTTCCTGATGTGTTTCATTACTCACTGATCATGGCAAGCAGCTGCTCTCATGTTTACAGAAAGTTCCACAGTACCCTGGGAGAGAATAATGACTGCATACGGCAGCTGATTTTGGGGGAGCGACCCTCTGTGGACAGTAAATCTTCTAAGCAATATAAGATCTTATTTTCTGCTTTCTTAATTGGCTACATTTAAAATAAATTATTCCTTTGGAATAAAATATATAAATGTATCTGAGTCTGGCTGGCTACAGCAGTCAACAACAAGGCTGTCAAAGGTTGGCAAGATTTAACAAGCAGGTTTATCTAAAGTAATAACAACCACATATGTGCATAAACATCAAGGTGAAGGATGACATCCTGGGAAAGATGCCTGAGGAGGTTTCTTGGCAATCACTGGCTAGAGAATATGTGCATCAAGTCAAAGAATGGGTACAACTAAATCAGAAGAATGTAAACAAAATATGCACTGAGAAGGCTCAGATGGCCTGTCAAGAAGTGGGGTGTCACCTTAAGAGAGATCACATAAGCACACAGGAAGGTAACAGATGAGAACCCTGGGGCAGTGGTAGAAAACCAGAACATCTGGAGGATGTAGGAGGGAGTCAGATGAAGCACACGTATGTTACTGGGATTTTAGTCACAAATAACTTAAGGGAAAAAAGACAACTTGCAGCAAAAGCAAATAGCTAGGCTGAACAGGACACTGGCATTTCTGCTGATTAAAAGGAAAGACAGCAAATAAAGGTATAAGGCTATGTGAAGCCAGGTGACTGGAGTATATAGAAAACCTGAAACAAGATTCCTCTCAAAATAAAACACAAATCCTCTTCTGTTTGCTATCCAAGCAGGCTCGCCATGCCTTCCTGGTCAGAATTCAGTGTGTAAAAGGTACAGACCCTCTTTTTCCCTCTTAGCCCCTTTAAATAATCTGCTTTGTCAAAAGCACATCTTTGTTACTAAAACAGAGTTGACCATGCAGGTTGGTTGTCACAGCTGGGCAAAGACCATACCTCATTACACCATGATTTGCCAGCAAAGTTGTGTCAAATACTATAGTATAAACCTGACAATAGCAGCTGAGCACCCGCAATCATTTTCAGGGATCAACCAGATATGTTATTATGAGATAATATTACAAAATGACTTCAG
>NW_005842181.1:1042783-1043267 GCF_000455745.1 Alligator sinensis | reverse complement strand
TTGGAAGAGCACAGTGCCTGGCAAGGCTGAAGGCTACAATGTGAACTAATACAATTTCAGCAACTTCATTTGTTACACACAGTTAAAATCAGTAAATTGTAATTCCTATGTTCCTTTCAAACAGGCACTGCCTTGGTTTTCATCTGCTAGTGTATTTCCCAGTCATCTAGTTTAGTTATATTCAGGGATTCTGGTTTTCGTTGATAAAAAAAAATAGCAAAATCCTCTGATTTAACGCCCTCCAACACCTACCCCCCATTTTTATGTGATTAAAACAAAATGCCATATCAATCCAAACAATATATAGTGTTGTTTTGTTTTAATCACAGAAAAATGTGGATTTGGGGATTTTTTTTTTTAAATCAGAGAATTCTGGAATTTTTTTCCCCCTAGAGAAAATCAGGATCCATAGATTCATAGATGTTAGGGTCAGAAGGGACCTCAATAGATCATCGAGTCCAACCCCCTGCATAGGCAGGAAAGA
>NW_005842181.1:1042096-1042439 GCF_000455745.1 Alligator sinensis | reverse complement strand
CCTTAACCATACGAGTGGCCCTTCTCTGGACCCTCTCCAGGTTATCTGCATCTCTCTTGAAGTGCGGTGCCCAGAATTGCACGCAGTACTCCAACTGCAGTCTGACCAGCGCCCGATAGAGGGGAAGTATCACCTCTTTGGATCTATTTGTCATGCATCTGCGGATGCACGATAAAGTGCCATTGGCTTTTCTGATGGCTTCGTCACACTGCCGACTCATGTTCATCTTGGAGTACACTAGGACTCCAAGATCCCTTTCCACTTCCGTGCCACCCAGCAGGTCATTTCCTAGGCAGTAGGTGTGCTGGACATTTTTCCTCCCTAGGTGCAGCACTTTGCATTT
>NW_005842181.1:1041106-1041418 GCF_000455745.1 Alligator sinensis | reverse complement strand
AGTCTGGCGCCTTGCTGCTGCCTCTCTACAACCCCAGTGAGAGACTTGTCATGCCCCTCTCTTAGGAACACTGAGGCAAAGAACTTGTTGAGGAGTTCAGCCTTGTCCCCCCCTGTCTGTCACCAATTGCTTCTGCCCATTTAGTAGGGGTCCTATTCCACCCTGGGCCTTCCTTTTACTCCCTATATATCTAAAAAACAATTTCTTGTTGTCCTTTACTTGGGATGCCATCCTCAGCTCCATGGTAGCTTTGGCCCGTCTAACTGCCTCCCTACAAGCGCGAGCAGAGGAGGTATATTCGTCTTTGGTGAT
>NW_005842181.1:1021235-1041096 GCF_000455745.1 Alligator sinensis | reverse complement strand
CAGCCAAGGAAGCCTCCTGGCCCCTTTCCTTCTTTTTCCTCGCATCGGGATCGTCTCCCTTTGTGCCCGAAGGATCATTTCCTTAAGGCACAGCCACCCTTCTTGGCTCCCATCACTTCAAAACTCCTACTCTGCAGTGCGTCCTTGACTAAATGCCTGAGTTCATTGAAATCAGCTTTCCTAAAGTCTAGCACTTTCACCTTACTAGTTACCTTACCCACTCGACATCTTATGAAGAATTCTATTATTAGGTGATCACTGTCCCCCAGATAGCCACCGATCTGTAGGTCCCCTACCATGTCATCCCCCGTTGCCAATACCAGATCCAGTAAGGTATTCCCCCTTATATCCCTTTCAATATATAACTAAATTCCATCTTCTCTGTCTTAAGTAACCTACTAATTTTGTCATCTGCAAATCTAATGATCTCTTCCTCACATCATTGATTAATATAATAAGGCTTCTCCTAATATGGAATGGTAACATACCTCACTAATAGCTATTGTCCACTGTGGGCATGCCTATGCGTCCAATTAATGGGCATGAATAAACTCCACAGCTTATTGCCCCAGATTTTATTGCTCCCAGGCGCCATATCTTCATATGCACCTGGGAATGCAGCACACTGAGTCAGGTTGGAGCAGCCCCAGCAGGGCTGCTCCCTCCAACTCAACATGTCACAGAGGAGCTGGCTGGGGCATGAGGGTGCTTCACTGCAGGGCTAGCCAGCAGATAGCTCCCACACTGAAGCACCCTTGTGCCCCAGCCAGCTGGGGCAGCATCTACACATGTGCTGCTAAGGAGTAAAAAACTCTGCAATAAGACAGTACTTGTAAATCAAGTACTATGTTGCTGTGCAGTAAATTAGTTTACTCCAGCCTAATCGGGGCACCTACATAGACACACAACATTTACTGCGCAGCTAAGTAGTCTACTGTACTATAAATGTCTTGTGTAGATGCACCCAGTGAAAACTGTTTACTCCTGTTCTTTATTTTTTGTCTCCTAGTCAGTGGTATTTCCATTACAGTACTTCGTTTTTTAGCTCATGACTAATAAATTCCTTAACACATTTCATATGAGATACTTTGTATTTTTAAGCATTTGGACTTTTTGTGTAAAAAAAACAAAACAAAACAAAACAAAAAATAAGACAAAAAAAAAACAAAAAACCTCAGCTCCAGTTATGGACATCACTGCTTTTTATTTGTTAGACTTGGTTAACCTGCAAACAGAATAAAAGCATAAGAAGTTGAAGAATATTATTTTTATATTCAGAAAGAAGTCAGAGCCTTTGTTCGTGTTCCACCAAATTCAGTGGGGCTACCCTGTTTTGTACTTGCTGAGGATCTGGCTCATTATCTCTTATTGACTTGTAATATATCCCAGTTATGACTTGGGCCTTGAGAATGAGCACAGGTGTTCAGATACTATATAATCCAATTATGGCTTTTTGAAGGAAGCTATTTTTTTGTTCTCACAGAAGTTACACTTAATGGGTTTACAGTTATTAGGCAGTTTGGAAAGTTGTTTGCACTTAGCAGTTTGCTGCCAGACATGTAGCAAGAGACAAGTAATGAAGTCCTTGTGAATCCCACACCTGTCCTGACTTTTCCATACGAGTGAGGAACAGTTGCCTACAGCATTTCAGAGATATACAAGAACACAGAAAGAGTTTATTAATAATGGAAGTGAATTTGCAATTATTGAGAACAGATGGTCAGTCCACATGGTGAATGAACTCTAAAGCATCTCACTTACAAGAGTATGGCAAATGATAAAACAAGTCTAAATACACAAAAATAAATCCTATATGTTCAGAGAGTGCAGCTAAATATAAGCATTCTCGTTCTCTGCTAAACAACTTGAACCAAAATCTGCTCTCAGTTTCACTGGTATAAATTCAGATTAACAATATTAATACTGATTTGAAGTCAATGGATTTACTCTCAGTTGAGCATTAAGACTAAATCCACAATTTAGCTGCTTCTTTTTACTGCTTCCCCCCAAAAAGCTGTTATAACAATGGTAAGCAAACTGAAGTAGATAATATGAACCTTGAACAGAATAGAAATAGCAAGATCATTAAGAACTGTAAAGACTGTTCTGGAGCTTCATCTATCGCCCTGCACACCACTGAAATTGATCAGTTACAACGGTTTAAATATCTCTCCTGGTTTGCACTGCAGCCAGGTGGCTTCTATCCGTATTTCTGGACATCTATTTCTCAAAGACAAGCAAAGTATCTACCTGGTCACTCTCTCACAACAATGGAAAAGGCTTCTGCTACCTACCGCACCTTCAGGCACACATAGCAAGGAGCAGGTATGAGGATTTGCTATGGGTATGAAATTGTAAGTTGTTTTATTGCACAATCAACATTTCTTTCCTTTCAACTCAGAAATGTGAATAGGACATTTACTTTCTAAATAACTATGTTATTCAACAATATCATGAGCCAGTTTGAAATTACAGAATACGCTGCTCAGAGTTTAAAAAAATAAGCCACTGCAAACAACAGGCTTTCACATCTAAAAGTAACTTGAAGCATCTGAAAAAAGAGAAAATTTTCAGTTGTAGCTATGTTCAAGAGCATTTCCTTAATCTCTACTTATTTAGCGCTCAAAGCTAGAAATCACATGATGCTTCCCAAATCCTGCAATGCAAACTATGATATTATTAAGGGATCAGCATGCTGGCTCCATATTTCAGAACTAGTTTAATGTTTCCTACTCTCTTAAGGGAAATAGTTTATAAAGCAATGTTAGGGTGGCCTGACTAGATCTGAGATTCTTGACAGGAATGTGATTTACATATACATCTGCTTAACATGTTGTAACACTGTATTGAAATATCTTTACTATAAGACCATATTTCTTACTATCTCTAAATCACTCAGATGATTCTTTCTTGGAATCGTTTTGCATTTCAGTATAATTCCTGTGATCACACAACAGTTTTATTATTGTATCACTGTATTTTACTTCAATGCTACATAATTCAGCTCTCTACCTAACAGGGTTGCCAATCTGATGAAGACTATGGGTCCTAATCTGCAGCTGCTGCTTTTTGAGTAGAACTTCCATTGCCTTAAACTAAGTTCCTTTGGTTGAAGAACGCAGCATCATGCTTTCAAAAAATATTTAATAATCCCTTAAGTGCTTTAAATGATTTACAGACAAATCTGAGAAGACCCCTTCCCTAAAGACTTACACTACAAATGGAAACCTGGTCCATGTCAAGGCTCCTCAGTATCAGGATTATATAAATAATAATATGAATAAACAGCATGTATGTAAATTATGAAGTAACAAACTTTAGTGGCACCAAATGGTTTATATGAAATTCTTTTTATAGGCTATTTTATTTCCTATGATTCTATGACATTCTGATTTAAAAAAAATCCCACCAAACTGTGAGCAGGTTTGGGATACTCATAGATCCTCAGAAAATTAAGTGGATAGGATGATAAAGAAAACCAGATGACTCTATAGTAATTTTTAGCATGTGCCTCAATAAGCATGTGCCATACTTTTTGTTTAATTTTTGTGTTTATTGCGACCATCATCTATTTAGATAATACCTTCATGAGGAAAGAGTTTATAGAGAGACCCTATTGAAAAAAAAAATAAAATCATAGTAATCTTTAGCTCTTGTGCCATCTGTCATGATTAAGTAGTTTTGAAGGAGCATCCCCCACCATAATTAACCCCTTGATAGTTTTATTGTGATCTCATATCATTAACTATTCTCTCAATGGGCAGGGAGATTTGGACCAGCAACTAGCTTGTGGACTTCTCATCTCTAAAGTACTCGGATTACTAGACATGCTTATAATTGTATATAAACCTTTCTTGTCCCTTCTACATCTCATACTTTACTTGAGTAACAGCTGGAATTTGAAAACGTTTGAAAGAACAGATGTTGTCTATTTTCAGCTTCCTTTATTTCAAACCACTAGAATTCAATGCTTTTATAACATTTCTTACCCTCTCTTCAGATTTGCCATTATCCTGGATTTTTAAGATGACATTGCTGACTGCAAATGTCAGAAATGTCATCTTAAATATTAATATTTTTAACTGAAAATATAGTATTTTAACAAATGCTATTTTTAACCAAAAATAAAAATAACTAGTCTTCAAGCTAACTGAAGAGTATAGCCAGGATACTGGCAATGACTTCTTGATATCACAGCACATCAGTAGTGTGTGCCTGTTGTTTTCCACTCTAATGGCCTTTTTGTTTCGTTCAGAACCCTCTGTTTCAGCTCAGTTAGAGAACAATCAAACTAAAACTGTGGACAGCACTTTTTTGCATCTAAATGCCTGCAGAAATTGGGTAGCAGGTATATATATATATTTGTAAAATTGTACAAAACCAAATAAGTAAAGTTAAACACCTGCTAAGATATTCAACCTTTGAAGGCATTTCAGGAAGGAAATATATATCATAGATTCTTTTTCCTTTTCAATCTCCATTTCTCAGATATGAAAACTGTTTTTTATATCTTTTCAAATTTAAAGGCCACCTCTAAGTTGTAGCCTTCTGCAGCAGATTTAGAACACATTTTTCACCTCCTGCATTGCTTTGTTTTGAGTCACAAGGAATAAATGGATAGAATATTTGGAGGCAAACTAAAGCTCTGAAGGTGATTTTGATTCTGACATCTGTCTCAATAAAACTTTGTGAAGACTATATTTCTGTCATACAATCCTCATGGATAGGGCTGATGTCCTTTACATTGCTGTAATCTAGTTTTATAGAAAATATGCAGTGATCTAATAAGAGAAAAGGATATTTTCAAAGAAATTAGATAAAAAATATGCCTGGGGGCCTTAATGCATTCATCTGGAAAATTCTCTTTCCACAAAAAAGGACACAAAGAAGCCATGTTGTAAAGAAATAAATGAAAATTCTATGCTTTCTATGTAACTTCATGGGAAAACCCTGAGAAATGAAATAGACTACAAATTGGGAAGCATTAAGCATGCTGCTAATATGCTAACTCCTCTGTTCTAGGAAGAGAATGATATTCAGCAATAATTGAATCATTTAGGCTTGTACTCAGTGGGTATCCTAAGGTGATTATGCTCAGAGTAGAAGCTTTCAGAATGTCATTTAGTAAATGAAAACAGAGTTGGATACCAGTAATAAACCAGTGCCCTCAAGCTACTCATTTTTTATGGCAACTTAATTGAAACATACAAATTGTTTAATGCTTTGTGCCTAGGCAAGAGGGCAGCACTGAGGCACAAACGATTGATTCTGAAGTCTAACCAACAAAATACTATTTAGATTCTAGTAAAAAACAATGTATTGATCTATTTGTCTTACAGCCAGGACAAGAGACTCACTGTCTTCTGAGAAGTCAACTTTCTGGGCTAAATTCTGCTCTCTTTGTAAAACTGGAATAAATTGTCTTCAGTCAATTACTCTATATTTTCCCTGATTAGCTGTCTCCCACATGACCAGAAAATTGCTTCAGTTCATACTATGTCACAGGATTTCTATTTGTGAATTAACAGAAAAGAGATTACATTATCTTTAAGCATAACCAAATATTTAAGGTAGGCTCATAATATGATTGTTTAAATGATTTGTAATAACTACATACCACAGGAATTATGCTTAGTTTGGTAATGCAGGATTGTTAATTTCTGAGAGTGAAGCTTTAAAAATATTTATTTGAACATAATATTAAACCCATTGTACTAGATGAACAGGAGACAGGTTTTGTCTTAGAAGTAGAGAACATGTGTCCATTTATTGAACTTATTTTAGTACAGTATGGAAAATTTGTAAAGCTGTATCTCTGTTTGTGTTCAGGAAAAAAATCAGCTCAAAGGGTTCTTTGCAGTCTGACCCCAAACTTGGTAGAATTTCATCACTTTGTTAGGAGGATTATTTATAATCTATAAACAGCTTTGAACATAGTAGCTCAATAATTAACTCTAAATTATGTTCCTAGCTCTCCTTTACATTTCCTGGAAACCTTGCCAAATTAATTGCTTTAGGGCTGGTTTTCTGTACTCAAATGCAGTCCACGGGTGATTTTTTTGTGCATGCACGTGAACATTTGAACACTTCTATTCTCAAATAGGGTGGGCCTAGCAGCAATGCTATTCTGCTCAGCAACCACCACCATGATATCCAAATGCCTATATATTTTCATAGCCTATGCAGTGTCTGATGCTAAGACCTTGTACACACTAAGTAAGCTGT
Source organism: Alligator sinensis (assembly GCF_000455745.1). Lineage (NCBI taxonomy): Eukaryota > Metazoa > Chordata > Crocodylia > Alligatoridae > Alligator > Alligator sinensis. The sequence continues at coordinate 1,034,871 of NW_005842181.1, read as the reverse complement.
GGGAGCCAGGTGTGGTAACTTCTGTAGTATGGATACCTACCCACTGTGTATTGGAGTAAAAAATGCAACTGATTACACATAGCTCAATCAACCATCAAAAGAGAATATTTTTCCATAACTACCTCTGGGTCAGATCTGAACTGGGGATTTAGAGTTGAAAAGCTATTCACTTGAAAATCATTACACTTCTATGGAGCTGAAATATTATTATTATTACTACTACTAAGTGGGTTTATTCATTGAAATTAGGAATCCCCCAACGGATATATATTTTTTTACGTTCAGAGGAGAGGAGGCTTAATTTAATTGTGGTCACTGGTTAGAGAGCGTGTCTATATGTGCTTTAAATGTAGGCATGCATAAATGTGCATTAGCCTAATGCACATTAAGGCAATTTAAGCGCATGTCTACACATGCACATGCTAAGGTGCATTAACATGGGTATGCAGACCAACTTGGGACTAACACTGCATTAATGGGCATTAGTGCATCTACACATTCGCTAATAAGACTTAGCTATTCTCACATAAATGTGATACCTACTTTATGCAGGTATCAAGTTTAAGTTCGAATGGTCTAAAATTGCCATTTTAAGGCACATTAAGGGTGTGCATGTGTAGACGCACACCCTTAAAGCACCTTAAATTGAGCTAATGCTTATTAAATGTGCACATGTAGACATGCCCAGAAAGCATGATCAGCAAAATTGTACAATGCAAATCGATACTTTTGTGTATTGCTAATTATTTATCATTATATTACATTTTCATCCTGTGACAAAGGTAGGACATACTACTAAGGACTTGGAGACAAATATTTTTGTTATGGATTGTTTTGTGGTGCTGGAAGAATACAAACCTATAGGAAGCTACTAACCAACTGTTTTATGACAGCTAAATAATGTTTGGTTTAATTTAATCCTTTGTCTTCTCTACTGATACCCATTTATCTTTGTTACTATTTATTTAAAAACTGTCCCACATAATTAAAAAAGATGAGGCAACAATAAACTTTAGCACCTATTCTTCATGATAAATGGAGAAAGGTAGTTAGTTACTTTAGTCTGAAGTTAGGCAGAAGGCAAGGCAGTGTGGTACCTTATAGACTAACTCATTCAGAGACATATGAGGTTTCTCAGGCTTCAGCCAAAGAAAGCTCATGCTTCTGAATGAGGTAGTTTATAAAGTGTCACTCATACTGTCCTGCCCATTATGATAAATAAGACATTACCTGGAGATCAAACACTTGACAATTGAGTATAAATGGTGTTAAATTAATTCCTATTAACTTTGGATGGATGGATAACTGATGGATACTTATACAACTAAGACATGAGAGAAGCAGGTCATTAGAAACTAACCTTCAACAGGATGACTGGCACATCCAGCTTTTTCAATCCTGTTGTGCTGATGCCATGAAATCAAAGGTCCTGCTAACTGACAGTAGGACATTTTATATTTATATTAGATAGTGAACTCCTTGGGCCTGGGACTGTCCTTTCAGGAGCTGGTACAGTACCTGGCAAAAAAGGGAATATGACCCTAATTACAGCCGCAAGGTTCACTGTAGTTCAAATATTAAACTAGTACAAAATGGAGTTCACTTTGAGACTGTGTGTCAATAATATCATCATTGTCCCAAAATATCATATCATTATATGATAAATCCAAATAAATTCAGAGCTAAAATTATATTTTAAAGAAATAAAAATATCTTGTAGTAAGAATGCATAGTTAACTTCACATTCTAGAGAGATGGTTAGCTGTGTTAATTTGAAGTCAGGCAAAAGGTAGGGTAGAATGGCACCTTAAATTTACTGGTTGAGAGAAGCATGAGGTTTTGCAGACAACAACCTTCTTCATCAGATACTAGCTACTGAAGGTCACTATGAGCATGCAATTTAGATTAAGTACCTCCAACTATGAATATCAAATTAAGGTTAAAGCACTGTTAGTGGTTGTGGTCCGAGATTAAATTTATTTTTAAAGGTACATTCATTTTTTTTTCATGTTTTCCATCATGATACAACCATAGGGAGGGGTAAAGATAACAATTACTTGGTTGCCAGCTACCTACTACCATTCACTGCAGCTCCTCACTTGGGAAGCATATATCTGCACTCTGACAGTTACTTTTGAACTTTATCACATATTTACCAAGGAGAGGGAAAGTATATGTATGTATCATTCCACTGGCCTTGTTATACAAGTTAGCCTGCTTTCAGTTACTGATCATAATAACCTTGTTACCTATATCTCCCAGTATACCTCCCCTCAGTTTGTTGTATCTACCTGCTCTACTAATCTTGTTATTAGGCCTGGCTTCTGCAAAGACTCTTGTGCATTTAACTTAGCTAGGGGGTAGAGGTTTATAAAATATTAATGGTGCATTGAAAGAATATAGGGATATTTTATTAACATCTGTCACAATCGTAGAACCAGAAAACAAAAAATGAAATTATTAGGTAGTAAATTTAAAACTAACAAAAAGACTTTCTTTTTCTCACATGGAATTAACTTGTGGTGGGGATGTTTTAACTAAAGCTCATTCAATGAGCCTGAGATAAAGTGCCCCTGCTGCTATTGTGAAGTGCAAGGAGGTTGATGGGTGAAACGCTTTGGGCATGTTAATTAGAGCAGCTTTTATGACTGTACATTCTACTTGTGGAAAGAAGGAAAATGTAGGAGGACATATCCAAAGTTTTAATAAAGTGTTGAGCTCTCATATAATGACATAAAAGCAAATCTCTGTACCATCAGATTAAAATATACCCCATTTTATATATGCCACTGAGGTTGCTTACAAATGTAAACCGCTCCCCCACAAAACAGTGTTTTAAACTCCGAGCGGCCCAGTGCGAGCTCAATACATGCCCAAAAGAGGCACTGTGTTATCTGGGCCTGCCTCACCCAACGTCTGTATAAATTGGGCGCTTTAGCGGGGCTTTTTTGGTACTTATCTAATAGTTGACTGAATCAGTTATTAAATAAAAGCACCAGAAAACCCTGCTGAAGCGCCTAATTTACACAGATGCTGCAGTGTCAGGTCAAACTAAGGCACTGCTTCTTCTGGTAAAGTGGGTTTTTTTTAAATTAATATTATTACTGTCAGCAGCCTGTAATAACCAGGAATCTTGGTTCTCTCTAATTTAAAAAAATCCCCAATTTTCAATTTAAAAAAAAGTAACTTCAAATCCACATTGTTTTGTGATTAAAATGAAACACCACTAATATATATTATATATTCATTTTAATCACGGAAAAATGTGGATTTGTGGTTATTTTTTTAAAACTGAAAATTGGGTTTGTTTGTTTTTTTTTAATCAGATAAAACCAGGATCCCTGGTAATAACATGTTCATATATAATTGGATGTGGAAAAGTTACCAGCATGATGCATGTGTTCAGATAGCATCTATTTTTTAATAAGATATGATCCTATGTTTCACAATTCTATTTTAGACAAATAAAACATGTTTGTTAGCACAGTTTGTAAGAAGATTTGGAATAAGCAGCATAAATGGAGTGCAATAAGGAAGGGAATAAATACCAACTTTGAAAAAGGTAGTCAGAGAAAGTTATCCTTGTAGACAGATGCAAAAATCTAGGGCCAAAATCAGTGTTGGTCTTTTTTATGCCAGGGAGTGATAGGTCATGGAAGTAAAGCAAATAGAAAAGAGGTAAGCAATAAAAAAAAGAGCTTGTTTTCAATCCATATGTTAACCAAGTAGGTTCAACAATACGATAACAACCAATACATAGCAGCCCACTATCTTCTGATAAACATGCTCTTCCAGTATATTTAAGAGAAAAAGAAAAAAACCAAAGGAAATCCAGCTTTCCTCTGCTGGACTGCAACATGCTTTGTTTCCAGCGATCCCTCTTGAAAAGTTAACTTTACTAGAGGTGCACCGATATATCAGTCCCATATCACATCGGCACCAATATGTGGAAAATTGAGAGCATCGGCAATTGGCTTTTTTTGGCTCACATGGTCGATAATGTGGCTGATAAATGCCACATGCATGTGCGCAGCTGTAGCACAGCACGCAGGCAGCTAGGAGCACAGCTGGGCAGCGTGGAGAGCAGCCAGGTCTTCCTGGTAAGTCTGTTGTGGGGGAAGGGGCGGGGGAAGTGGAGGGGGACAGATTGAGGGAGGGAGTGGGGCTGAGGCAGGGGCAGGTCTTGCCTAGGTGGGGCAGGGCATGGAATGAAGCCATAGGCTCATCCAGAGGGCATGGGGGATGGCACCTCCTGCCACTGCATGCACCCTGGGAGGGCATGGTGGGTGTGTGCCCGCAGATCTGCATGCAGGGTGAGGGGGGGCTGCTGCTATGGGCTGGGGCCAGGGGCAGTAACAGGCTCTTCCCAGCAGGGGGTTGGGCTATGCTCAGAGCAGGTGGTAGCAGTGCTAGGAGAGGAGGTTGGGGAGGCTAGAGTTACCCCAAAATTTGCCATAGGCCCCACTACTACTGCTGTTGTTATCTGCTCCAAGTGCAACCTGGCCCAGCCCCTGGCCAGGAAGAGCCTAGCACCACCCAGCCTGCAGCAGCAGCCTGTCCTTGCCCTGCACACAGATCTGTGGGCACACACCTGCCCCTGCCACTGCCCCAGCTCCACTCCCTCCCTCACCATGGGGGCCTTGATTTGCCCCCCCCATGCCTGTTTCCTTCCCCCATTCACTCCCCAACAACAGACTTACCAGCCAGGCGACCACTCTCCAAGCTGGGGAGGCTGCGTATTGACTATCAGATTGGTATCAGCCAAGATGGCTCGTTAAAAATCAGCCATTTGTATCGAACCAAAAAATCTCTATCAGTGCACCCCTAAACTTTATGTTTTCAATATCCAAGGAAAAATTCTAAATAAATGGAGACAATATCAATTTCAGAGTGGACTGTCTAATCTGCAGTGACAGTTTCTAGGGAACCTTCATAAAAAATGATGGATTTGGTATAATAAAGAACGTCTTTCTAGGAAACCAAATTTTTCGTACAATTGACTCACAAATGAATCAAGGCAAGACAAAGTCCTCCAACTGGTGATTTTGAGAATAGATCAATAACAAAAAAGGGATATAATTGTACTGGAGTTTTGTACAAGAAAATATATCAGAAATTTGATTTTTGTCATATGAATGACTTTGCTGTGTTTTTAATTTAGTTGGTTTAAAACATCATCAGCGACTTGGACGAGGGGGTAGAAAGCACACTGTCCAAGTTTGCTGATGACACTAAGATGTGGGGCAAGGTGGACACACTTGAAGGGAGAGAGAGGCTGCAAATAGATTTAGACAGGCTACAAAAGTGGGCAGATGAGAACAGGATGGGGTTCAACGTAGACAAATGCAGGGTGCTGCACCTTGGGAGAAGGAATCCACAGCATACATACAGGCTGGGGAGTTCCCTGCTTGAAAGCACAGAGGCAGAAAGAGATCTTGGAGCCATTATTGACTCCAAGATGAACATGAGCCGCCAATGCCAGACTGCAGCCAGCACCCCCAGCCATACCTTGTCATGCATCCAAAAGGTGCATCTCAAGCCGGTCCAGAGAAGTGATACCTCCCCGCTATGCGACTTTGGTAAGGCCACAGTTGGAGTACTGGGTCCAGTACTGGGCGCTGCACTTCAAAAGGGATGTGGCCAGCCTGGAGAGGGTTCAGAGAAGGGTCACCCACTTGGTGAGAGGGCAGTAGGACAGGCCCTACAAGGGGAGCCTGAAAGACCTGAACCTGTTCAGCCTCAGCAAGAGGAGGCTGAGAGGGGACCTGGTGGCTGCCTACAAGCTCATCAGGGGAGATCAACAGCAAATACGTAGAGCCCTTTTCTGCCCAGCACCACCTGGGGAGACAAGGAACAATGGTAATAAGCTGATGGAGAACAGGTTTAGGTTAGAGATCAGAAGGCAATATTTTACAGTTAGGGTGGCCAAAATCTGGAACCAACTTCCCAGGGAAGTGGTTCTCGCCCCTACCTTGGGCAAATTCAAGAGGAGGTTGGATGATCACCTGTCTGGGGTCTTGTGAACCCAGCCTTCATTCCTGCCTGTGACAGGGGGGCAGGCTAGATGATCTGTTCAGGTCCCTCCTGACCCAAGCTACTATGAAACTATGTGTACAGAAGCACAAAGCCTGGGCAACAAAACTCGAACATGAACTACTGATGCAAGATGCAATACCACACATGCATTCTGGGAATTATAGTTTTGTAAAGCCACAGTTTTGTAAAGCAGCAGTGAAATTTGCTGCTCCTCAGAGGGGTGCGGGGGGTGGAGAGGGTGGAGGAGGAGAAATGATCCCCATTTTTTACCACGAGAGTGGTGAATACATCTTGGCATAGTTCCAGTTGTGAGTTTATACCTTGCTCTGCACTGTGGCTGAAGGCTGCTCCCTGTGAACGCAGCTGTAAATAGGTACCTGGTCATTTAGGATAGCATGTCAAAGTTGACTGGGTATGACTCCTAGCTAAAACACACCCAACGTGGACTGCTGGTTACAAAAACTGGTGTGCCTTATCCATGCTACCCTGATGGGTGACTAGGCTTAGGAGGACTTTTGGGCTAGGGACAGAAGTTACACATAAACCGGTTTAAGTGATCAGAAACTGGTTTAAACCTGTAACAGAACAAAATGGCCGAAACTGGTTTAAGATAAACTTGGTTGATTATAGTATCAGACTTAACTGATTTGGGTCAAACTGGTTCATGGAACTTGTGTCCAAGACCTCTTCCTCATCCAAGTTAAATCAGAGTCCCCCAGCATCCCAGCATGCTTTTCAGCCCTGGGCTGGGCTGCTCCAGAGAGCAGGGGTAGCCCCACTCCTCTCCTCCCTAGCCGGAGCTCCAGCTGGCTGAGAAGGAGGTGGAGACTGCAGCCAGGAGACAGCATCATCTGCCTGGCTTTTCCCTGCCTGCCCTACCCCCTTGCCGCTTGATGCTTAAATAGGGGTCCCCACCTCTCCCACCCCAATAGCACAGATCCCAGCCAGCATCTGGTTACAGTCATGCCACCCCTGAGAGCTGAGAAGTGCTAATGCTGAGAGTTGTCTATGTGTGTGTGTCCAATTTCACTGGAACAAAGACAGACAGAACAGTGTCCACTGAGGGATTTTTTGGAGCCAATCAACGGGTCAGATTTAAAAATGCTTTGCAAAAAGCTGTTTAAGAACTTGAACTAGTGAGAGACAGGGTTTGTTTTCTTGATGGACTCATAAGCTTTGTGTTCTGATAAGCTCCTTGCTGGCTGCTGGCTTGCTGTCAGTATTCAAGAGGGGGCAGAGAGAGGTGTGAGAAATGACCTGGTTTGCAATGAATATAGTACCTGTCAGTTTGCTGCAGATAGTATGAAGAAGCAGGGAGTGGGAGACTGAAAAACCCAGTATCATCAACAGGTGCATGCAGTCCACACAAACAGCCCCGACCCCCACCCTTTGCCTCAGAGTGCTGGCCAGGAGCCAGGCAACATTCCCCACCCCTTGAGTAGTGAGCAGGGGGAAAGCCTTGTGAGGGCTGCTTGCTTCCTCTGCCCCCTCCAGGCAAACCCTGTCTGGAGACTGTGCAGGCCAGGTGGGGGTTTAAACTCCTCCCTAATCATAGCATCCTGCTGGGGCCTGGCTACACCCCCTCCTCAGCTCAGCACTGTGAAAAAGAAGGGAGGGCTCGCTCTAGCACCCCCGGCTTCGAGTCTGAGCCACTGGAGGCATGTGCCTGCATTTCCTGGATCAAAAGTGAACGTCCATCCACCTGCAAATCAGTTCAGTCTCTACAAGTTGGACTAACCTGCAAAGATCGAATCAACTCAGGCTTGGGGTTTTTGAATGTCTGACCCAGCCTTGATGTCCATACCAGCAGCCTATCCCTGCATAAAATAGGTTCTCATTGACAGGCATAAATGTAGGAAGTTACTGAGTACATAAGGAGGCCACACTTGACATTATTATTGCATGATCAGTATTTAAACTGTTTCCTTTGTAAAGAGCTTAAGAATGAAGTACTATGAAATAGATTATGTTCTGTTCTTTTAACAAAGCCTTTGTTACATTTTCTGTCTTGAATGGCATTGTTCTTTTAGTGCACTGAGCAGAAAACGATCAACTCTGGAGCACTGGTCTAAGTAATAATTTTGGCACCCTTGGCAGAGGTACTGTTGAATACAAGAAAGCAGGGTAAGTGGGAATGTTAAGCAGCAGAGAGCAGGGGTTCAGAGCCCCAGGCTGATGCCCCCCTAATTACAATACTGCTCTACAGGGCTGATTCTGGCTTCTTAATTGTTAAACATTGATACCACTTTTATTTTTATTAAATGTTTCTGCAGGAAAGTGGAAAGTATTTTACAGCTGGTAAAAACAAAGTGAGATGAGGCTATAATACATTTTTTCTAGCTGCAGAGTCACAAATGTCTTTATCTGAGTCAAAATGTCAGTGTTTCTTTTTTCCTGATTCACTTTACTAAAACTATTAGCATCAAATAATAATGAAATGGTTTTATCTGGTCAGGATTACTCATCTAAGCCAACTATTCTGGTCACAAAACTTTTAACAAATTTAAGCAAATGTTCTCTAAAAAGAATAAATCAGTAAAAAATTTATAAACATTTAACTTTTGTCATAAAGACAGGAACTGAGGAAGAAATATCTGAACAGAAGGTTAGAGAGTAATAATTAGAGGCATATTTTTACCTGCAAACTTTTTTATGTTTTCATACAGAAAAAAAAAAAAAAATCATACAGCTATGCTGTAGACCTGTGCATACTTGTTTTCAGCTAAATAATTAGTCATGCTTGTACTGCTGGCTAGGAATAGCAGTTTAAGTGCGACTCAAATGCCACTGGCAAGTATAATACTTAGATATTTTGGTCAGAAAAAAACAACTTCTATTTCAGCAGTTCCTTATTTTGGCAGCCTCCATACCTTTGTAATTAAGTGACAAATGGGAATCCAGATGCTACCTCAAGATCTTTCCCTTAGTCTTCCCTTCTTATCCTAACTTCTGTCTCTTTTTATTGCTGCTCCATCTTGTATTTTTAAATTCATTTTCTTTGTTTGCACTTGGTGTGTGTGTGTGTGTGTGTGTGTGTGTGTGTGTGTGTGTGTGTGTGTGTGTGTGTGTGTGTGTTCAGGGAGAGAGACCCAAGGTCTCTGGGATTTGCAGTCCAGAATTACAGAATTAGGACTCTGCAAGGTTGCTCATCACTTCCTCTTCCTGCTTCCAGGTGCCTCTGGGATTTGTAGTGCACAGTGACATCCAGCAGTAAGTTTGAGCCAGGGAAGGGGTGTTTAGCCACCTTCCCTGGCCCCAGACCCCACTGCAGACTGGGCTGCATCCCCAGCTGAGTTTGGCTCCCCACCCTCCCCCCACACACCTTGTCAGCCAGCCCTCACTGCTCCAGCTAGGGAGTAGAGGCTGCGGGGTCAACCGTGCTGTCTGGAGCAGACAGCACAGCCCAGTCCAGGGCTGCAAAGCATGCTGGGATGCTGGGGGAACTGTGATTTAACTTGAACCAGGAAGCAGTCTGGGGCAGAAGTTTCATAAACCGGTTTGACCCATATCAGTTAAGTCTGATACTACATTCAACCAGGTTTATCTTAAACCAGTTTCAGCCATTTTGAAACCGGTTTATGTGCACTGAGCTTCTTTTCTGTTACAGGTTTAAACCAGTTTTTTACCACTTAAACCGGTTTATTTATAACTTCTGTGCCTAGACGTTGAGGTTGTGAGGCCTGTCACAAACTACTAGTTTATAGCTAGATTACACTATTTTAATCACAAATACCCATAGCTCTGCACCCAATGTGCTCTGTATTAAGGCCCCAGCTATAGCTCCAGTGCCTCACCTAGTTGATCCCTTGGGTTGATTTACCTCCTTTTGGTTCACGTGGGAAGCTAAACAACTCTGATTAGCATATCCTGCATATAGCCAGGGGCAAAGAGGAGATATCTAAGGCCAGATTTTCTAAGGTACCTAACAATGTAGATGTCACTGGGACTTAGGTACCCAACATGCCCAGATGCCTCTGTAAATTCCACAAGGGACCTGTCAGCATCTCTAAGTGCCTAAATAGCTATGACAATCTGGTCCATTTTGTCTTCCTATACCAATTAGGCCTAATGACAATCTGGCACTGTTCCGTCTTTTCTACTGTAATCACTCTATGTATTACTGCAGAATAGATTTCCAATATGCCTCTTTTAAGTTTTATACCTCAAGCTTTATGCAAGTTGAATACATTTCAAAGATAAGTAACTAAACTACCATTTAGTTACTGTTTCTCCGTGGATTATAACATTGATTCTTGTAAAATTCAGAGCTTAAAAACATATCTAGCAGATTTTTTCCATAGGTAATTTCACCAAACCTGGTTTCTCATCATTTGATGAAAAATGTTGCTGCTTTATTGATGCTCAAAATAAGCTATATGTACTTTACACCAGGCAATATAAGCTATTTGACAGGAGGGGAATCATTTAATAGATTTTGTAAACTTTACCAAAGCATCTGAGCAGACAAGACTACCATCAGACCAGAAAGAGTGATCCCTGCAGATCAAACTGCACACAGGATATTGCAACTTGTAGTGTTATTAGCACAGTTTATAGGTCTGTATATTGTAGAACTATATTTTAGAAGTAGGTTTTTCTTGGAGTTAATAGAGATAGTTGTTGTCTTTGGAGTTCAGATATTCTCCAAGATGCATGACATGGCTACAGTGGAGCTTCTGCACAGCCATGGCAACAACCATAGAACAAAGATGTCACTATAGTCTAATAATTCTGCACATTAGCATACTAGGATTGTTAATCCTGTGATGTGCTACTGCACAATATTATTCAGCTACTGTGCAGTCAGTGTTACGTGTAGCTACATCCAGTAATTATAAAATTATATACAACTATTACATTTCTATAGTACCTTTCATAAAAAAAAGTTTCAAAACACTTTAAAATGTTGAAATAAACCGAACACTGCTTCCCTGAGGTATCAAAGCATGATTTCCATTTCAAAGCTGATGTAGTAATTGCTTGATACATGACTATCTAGGACAAGATGAAACTTACCTACACTTTTTTAAAAACATGATTTGAACCACATCTCTTGAGGTTGTGTTGTCTGAATTCTTAAAGAGATAGGATCAAAAATCCATGACAGAAATGAGTCAGCTTGTCAATAAATAATACCTATGTAGAATGAATATTTGTTTTTAATCCATATCTACAAAAATCTCTGAAATATTAAAAGTGCAGCCCTCAGGATGTAACAACTCACTGTAATGCAACCCTCAGAAATGTAACAAATTGTTCAGTCTGAAACACTGATATCAAGCAGCCTGGTTTTCCATTCCCTTATCAGATGTTGTCATTTACCCCTCTGCAAGGTGAATGCAAAACACTACAAAAATTGTCCGGCACTATTTTGCACAAGTGTAAAGGGCTATAAAGGGTTCAAACAAGCAGAGAATACAGTTCACTGGTAATTATTCCATTAACTCTACTGGAAGTCAGATCATTAAATACCTTATTTCCTTCAATATGGGATGAGATTTTTCCCCCTAATCAGCATGGAGAAAAAAATTCTTATCTTACATTTACATACAAGGAAATTTCTTTAAATACGTTGTCTGTCATTAAACCACCGCCAAAAGCAGCTTGTGCTTAGTAATGGAAACCTCCAAGTGTTATATTATATACCTGGAACATTGTAATGAATTTATAAATCTTCCATATATAGAATTTAATTATCAGGGAATCATCTTATATTCAAAATCATCTTCAAGTAAATATGATAAATGGATACAGAGTCTATCTATAATAGAATCTATAATATACTTTAGCCAAAAAAACTGACATTTCTAAATGTCTCTGACTGTGAAGAGTACACAAATCTGTCTTTAAAAGTTCAAAGTCTTAATCATTAAACAAAACTAAAACCATCCAATTTGAAAACATCTGTTACTCTAATCATCTTCAGATTTATTAATACAAGATACAGATTTCTATGTATCTAGTAAAAGAATAATTTTGTCACTCTCCATAGTGAGTTTAGGAAAAAGTTGTTGTAATCCACACTGAAAATTGGAAATAAAATGTGTACATTTACAGATGCACAAAGCCTGATACAGGGAAATTTGGTATTTTTATGATTATCTGAATTTGTCCAAAAATTATATATATATATATTCATACAAATGCTTCAAGATCATTTTCTCCCTCTCACCAAACATTAGTCATTTTTTTTAATATGATTTAAACAAAGTTTAGGATACAAAACTCAATTCAAAATGAATGGCAAAGTTAGGCATCTAACAAGATATGATTATCGCTGAAAATGTAATTTATATTTCACGGCTTGTCTAAAACAGCTGAGCCTCATATGAGCTGAAAGAATATGTCAGCATACAGCAGCTGCCTAATAATAATGTTCAGACGTTAGCAAGAGCCTTTTGTTTCCTAAAGATAATTAAATCTTGCTATAGTTTCTCAGCTGCTACATATAGTCAGCAATAAATACTTTAAAACTATGAAACATAATTTTGATTCACTTTAAATGGATAGAATTTACCTTTACAGAACACTTGTTTAAGGATACATGCTTTGTGATTTTACTATTTCATATTGTTTCAATGAAATAAACTGTTAAGAACAACTTTTACTGAACAGTTGTCAATGATCACATGCTAGAAAAAGATGGACAGTATTTACGTTATTGCCACTTTTGTTGCAGTTTATCAACTCCATAAGCAGAATATTAAAACCCACTTGTTTTAAAGTCTATTTGAGTGCCACATTTTTGTCTCTGGATTCAGAACAATTTAAAAGTCTAAAATCCCCATCTACTGCATGCAGCTTCCTCTGAATCTTGTTACTTTTGCTCTGTCAGTCAGCAGATAACACACAGCAAATAAAGTCTGGAGGTCTGGGTAATATAAGGAACTGTAGACCTACAGTTGGAAATGCTGTTCTCAGCCATTTGGAGCATGGTCCTCCTCTAGTTATTTTCAACATCAGTTTATCTCAAATATTGTGACTGACTAAGAGGTTCTTTCTTGCACTATATGCAAATCCCTGGGACAGTGGCCCATTCATGGCCAACAAGAGAACAGAGGTTTGCACACTTTTTATATAAAATAACTGGTCTTCTACAGAAGTAGTTCAACAGTACTGTCACGGCGGGGCCCCTTAGGAGGGCCGTGATCTCCTTGAGGTCCCTCGCTCTGTGTCAAGGCCGGCCCAAGACCCCCTCTTATTCTCGCCCGCCATGTCTTGCTGGTAAATATAAAGTTGGGAGGCTGCCTATGACTCCCTGGGCACGGCTACTCGGGACCTCCGTCCCCGCGGTTGTCCCGGACTCCTGTGGTTTCCCGGTATGATGGGTGCTTCCCAGGCACCCTAGCCTTATGGCCTGCGCGTGGCTCCTACCAGCCCCTAATACCACGCCCCAAGCCTCGCTGATGTGTTGGACGTTGTTCTGTCACGATACACGCCCGTTCTCCCGGGCCTCCTCTCCTGTAATCTAGCCCACTCTGGTCTCTCTCTAATACCCAGCTCCTCACTGGGACTCTCGTCAAGCCCGCTCTGGGCCTTCTCTAAAAGTGTGGTCCCGCTCAGGGACCCTCTAGCGGGTCTCCGGTCCTTCAGGCCAACT
>NW_005842181.1:1012368-1020653 GCF_000455745.1 Alligator sinensis | reverse complement strand
CCACCCTTCTCTCAGCTAGAGCGGTCCCTGCATCGCTCGCCTCCTAGCTCCAGGAGCTCCTGCCCCTCTGGCTGCTGGCCAGGAACTGCCAGCCTGGCCTCAGCCCTGGGCTTTATAAGGGCCAGGCCCTGCCTCCTACAGGCAGCTGCCTCTCCTTAGTTGCCCCGGCAACCCTCAGCTGTGCTCAATATGTTCTGCCAGGGCCCTCTCTCCCTGGCAGTTTCTACTCCCTAGGAGCAGGCACTGAGGTGCCCTGCGACAGGTACCATTTACAGTATTTGACAAAGCAGTTACTTAAATAACTCGAGGTTATGACTCAGTTACTTAAATCATAGTTTCTCAACCTGTGGTACGCATACCCCTGGGGGTACTCAAGACACAGGCAGGGGGGACGTGGGTACCCCCACACTCTCTCTTGCCCTCTTTTCCTCTCTCTCTCGCTCCTTCCTCCTCTCAAAACTATGGCAAAAAATTGGTGCATGGCACACTGTGCGACGCTTTAAATTCCCCAGTAATAATGTGGCGTGCCATGCTTTGTGGGGCACTGGGTTCAGCCCTCCTAGATTTGGCCAACATCATCTCTAGGTCAGATACATACTTGAGTTGTGCATCCCTGGCGTAAAAGGTGGCAACCCTACCCACACCAGATCAGACATCTGTCATATCACAGCTGTATATATACAGCCCTTCTTCCAACACATTAGTTTGTAAACATAAAATCCCCTGGAAAATTGAGTGTTGGGGTACTTATTAAAACTTTCAGAAGTTAGGGGGTACTTGCTACTTAAAAGGTTGAGAAACACTGACTTAAGTAATTTACTGAAGTGACTGCAGCTTATGTAGACATACCCAAACTAGCTTTCAGTGATTAGCTCTGGTATATTTACAATCACCAGCACACAACTTAGTGTAAATTACTTAGGCCGTATACACACTTTCACTTCTAGCAGTGGAAAATTTTCCAGTGATCCCAGTCTGGCCCCTCAAGCATTACGTACAGCCCTCCTGGCCCCATCTGTGCTCCAGGCCGCCAGTTGCCCTAAAAATTATTCATGGCCTCCTTCTGTCCCTGGAGCCATGCCTATGCCTTGCAGATGTCACTTGGTTTTCAGTTACTGTCCTGTATAGGATTTGGCCTTCTTAGTCTTAGTCTACAGATTACTCTGTCTGTAGATTTGTAGCCTAGACCCATCAACTCTGGCCTGGACCTTCAGTCTCAGTCTTTCAGCCCCTGGCCACCCCTGTTGCCCACTCTGGGCCTAGGCTCTGGCCCTTTTGGCTTTAGGCCTGCCTGTGCCTTATGTCCTCACTCCTCAGGTACCCCTGTGGCCTCTTGTTCACCCGTTAGAGCCACACCCACTCCTCTGGTTTAAATTAGAACAAAAATATCAAAACTCTCATTGCACTGCACCTATAACTTCCCCCACAGGCAGCAAGTCCCCCTTAACTCTCTTCTTACACCTCTCAGGAACTGTCTGGGTGCCATTCAGTCCCTCTCTGTAGCCATCCTACTCAAGAGCTCCTCTCCCTCCTGCCTGCAGGGCGAGACTGACTTCACAGGCACTGGCCTTATGTGCCTCCAAAGCCACACCCCTTCCTGTCAAGTGGCCTTCCAGCCACCCACAGGGGTTTCTACTTTGGCATGACAGCAAGCATATAATGCGCTGTCCCGTTCCCCCCCACCCCAAATGTCAGCACATCCCTGTTGTGGCTCCCTTCTTAAAGTGATGGGAGCCCCTTACTCCCTGTTACACAAGCCTAGAAACAGGAACCAAGACATCTCTTCAGGCTCAATTTCTGAGAAGTTCTGACTGCCCCAGTATCCCACTGGCTACTGAGGAGTCTGCATCATCAGGCATTAAACACATGATCTGAACTATAGAACAGGTATTCCATTTCTTCAGCACTAAACCCATTTCTTTGTCAGGATAAGCAACTCAGCCACTGATGTCAGGAACCAGATTACTGTCTTGAAATATGGAGCACCTGCTTTATTAGTCTTTAAATAATCCTTTGTAGGACATCCGTGTAGAGGAAATTAATACCAGTGGCTATGATTTTAATTTAACAATGTCATTTTTACAGGCATACTGTAACTGAAAGAGTTTTTCTTCTACTTCAGAGGATAGCACTGATGAATTGGCCATCACAAACCAGAACACTTGAAATAATAAGACTTTCAAGCAAATAACACTGCTATTATTTGACAGTGGGTTGAACTCGTATTATGCAACTCAGCTAAAATTGAAAGAGACAAAGCGTTTGACATGACTGGCAGTAGAAGTATCTATAAATGGTTCAACATAAAAGAGGATTAAAATGTCACAGGAAATTTTTTCTTTAAAATGGAGCCGCTTTATGAATGGATCATTCTTTTCTTTGAACAGATAAAACCCTATGCACCATGTGTATTTTATATGCGAGTGTAAAGCAGACTTGTTTCCCTTTTGTTCAATTCTCCCGCATTAGGAATTCATTCAAGGATGAAGTCAGGATTCTGAGCTATTGACAGACAAGGAGGAAGAATCCCTTTCAAAAAGAACAATTTGGTTCCGACATGGAAAAGTGAAGGAATGGCCTTAAATAGCTCATAGATGAATAAAAGCACAATAAGCAGAAATAGCCTAGCACTTCAGAATGTAGTAACATTCACGTGACATTTTAACTGTCACCAGTTACCATAGACTCATTTGTTCAAGGCAGAATGAAAGCAGTTCTTGCTTTTGACATGAAACTCAGAGTGAAGAATGGCTCGATCAGATGGGGATGAATCACAGCTAAAGTTATTAGATTCAGAATACATTAATCAGGCAGTGATAGGGAATGCAGCCTTGCCTGTAATGGCTGGTTTTTGCCAGGGGCTATAATTTTTACTGCACTATCAGTAACTTGAATGACAACAGTATTTTTAATTTTTTGGTTTTATATTGTCTCAAATATCTCACTCTCTTAATTTCACTCAAACATCTCACAGAAGGCCTCACTGTGGATCACGCCCATAGCACATTCATACTTTTTGACTTAGTAAGACTCATACACTCATACTTCATTTTCTTAGATGGTCCAAGGCTGAGGGTAGGTTTCACAAGTATAAAAGTAGTCACAAAACAATTTAAAAAAACAGGAACAGACTGTTATCCTCTGTTGCTACGTACTGACTTCTGGACTTTAAATAGCTTCCCTCCTAGAAGTGTTCACAGAAAGAGAAAGCCATTATCTTAAAAAAGTTTCACATGATTAGATATTCAGCTGCTACTGTCAGATTCAATTAAGAAAAGAAACCTCAAATACTATAGCCTGTTCCCTGAAGCAGTCAAGTTGGTCAAACACATTATAAACAAGCCAGTCTTCTGCTATTTGAGTCCAGTTCCCTTGACAATGCCACACCCACACCTAAAAAATGTTCTTTTCCCATTTTCTGAAGCACAAAGATGTATCAGTACTATGCCTTTCACAATAAATCCATGGATTCTGTACTGCTTGTATATAATCAGCCTTTTAAAGGCAATAGTTCCTCAAGAGGTGTTTTGGTTGAATCACTTAAAAATATATTTGTTAATATTGCAATCATTAAGAGACTTAACATGCTACAATTATAATGAAAAGTCTCTGATGTAGGGATTCAGACAAAGAAAGTTCTGCCATTAATTTCAATTAAAGAATAAAGCTGCTCTTCATTTTAGCTACTGTGAACTCAAAATCAACAAACTCAATTTGCATGAAAATAATGAAGAGACTTCTTCACTAATCAGTATAGCTCTTGCAGGCTTTACTAATGTATTTCATCAATAATGTTAAAGAGCTTATGGACATCCCCACTTGTGGTCACCTCTGGTTTCAAAAGGCATGCCACTCCCAGAATTCTGTGATTTATTAAGTACTCTAAAATAATTATGGCTTTCTAACAAAGGTATTTTATGAAAACACATCTCATCTCTTTTAGGTAAGTGGTTCTCAATGTGACAAGAATGTTATCATTTTTCCATCTAGTCCTGAAACCTTTGATTGAACTAGATATCAATTATCCCTATGTGCACGTTTTGTAGCTCATTAAAACCGTATCAATTACCACTATTATAATTAATTGTTTTGAAGATTAAAAACTCAGCCTCTATTTTGCATATTAAAGACAGTTGATGGTAAAATGTATGTTTCAATATTTGGGCCATGATAGTTATTTGGATATGTTGTACTGTACTGAATATAAAAATAAACTATTTTGCTCCGTTTGTATGATTTAGGACTAGAAAGTAGTAGGTTTAGTTTCTATGCATGTGTGAGCATCCTTGCATCTGTTTGTTTAATATCCTTAAAACTCAAAATGTCATTCCATGATTTTCTTTTCCTGAGTGAATTAACCTGCCCAATCCTTATAATAAAGCAGAGATGAGAAGCTACAACATGCTTTCAGGCTGAGTCAGATGCATTCTTTTCAAATAAGTAATAATGCTCCTAAGCTGTCTGACTCATGCTGTCTCTTTCAAAAATTTCAAAATATTTTAGTTCAATGAAGTTAAAAAGAAAGTAACAATAAGAATACTGTATCATATATGTTCGTGTACAATAAGAACACTGTGGCATAACTGGCTGCGACAACCCATTCTGTAATCTAGTAAATGTAACTGGCAGGGAAGAGAAAAGGGGAACGTAACAGGGTTTTTGTTTTTAAAACAGAAATCTAGTCAAAAGGTGAAAAGATGAAGATTCATTGAATGGGAAAGGCCTAGATTTTCCCATGCTAAAATATTTCTATGATTTTAGATTAAAGAAATAGCTGTTACCATGGCTAGGGACAGAAGTTACACAAGCTGGTTTAAGTAATCAGAAATAGATTTAAATCTGTAACGCAACAGAAGTTCAGGGCACATAAACCAGTTTCAAAATGAATGAAACTGTTTTAAGATAAACCTGTTTCAAAATGAATGAAACTGGTTTAAGATAAACCTGGTTGAATGTAGTATCAGACTAGGATCATTTAGTAGTATCATGTAGTATCAGACTAGTATCATTTAGGATAGCCTGTCAAAGGTGACTGGGTACGACTCCTAGCTAAAACACACCCATGTGGACTGTTAGTTACAAAAACTGGTGTGCCTTATCTATGCTACCCTGATGGGTCACTAGGCTCAGGAGGACTTCTGGGCTAGGGACAGAAGTTACACATAAACCAGTTTAAGTGATCAGAAACTGGTTTAACCCGGTAACAGAACAAAATGGCTGAAACTGGTTTAAGATAAACTTGGTTGAATGTAGTATCAGACTTAACTGATTTGGGTCAAACTGGTTTATGAAACTTCTGTCCTAGACCCCTTCCTGGTTCAAGTTAAATCAGAGTCCCCCAGCATGCTTTGCAGCCCTGGATTGGGTTGGGTTGTGCTGTCTGCTCCAACAGAGAAGGGTTGGGGGAAGGGAGGCAGGGGCTGCCTCCCAGGCAAACCGTGGCTCAAGTCTGGGGCCAGGGAGGGGTGTTAAACCCCCCTTCCCCTGGTTAAACCCGTTTCCCCTGAATACAGAGCTGCCCTGCCCTGATAAACTTACTGCTGGTTGAGACTGTGGACTACAAATTCTAGAGGCACCTGGAACCAGGAAGAGGAAGTGACGAGCAACACAGCAGAGGTCTGTGATTCTGGACTACAAATCCCAGAGACCTCAGGAGCAGCAGGAAGAGGAAGCAAACACACAGTCCATACCGGCTAAATGCCAGAGAGATGTGCTCTAATGCCCTCCAGCTTCTGGCCTGAGCCACTGCAGGCATGTGGCTGCATTACCTGAATCAAAAGTAAATGTCTGACCAGTTGTTTCTCTGTTTAATCTCTGCAGCTTTGACTAACCTGCAAAAAGTGAATTGATTCAGCCTCAGGCTTTTTGACTTAGCCCATATGTTGCATCATACCAAAAGACAATCTAATCAACTAGCATGTCTCTGATGGTGGTCCATCCCAGATTCTTCAGAGACAGATACAAGGAACCCCACCACGGGCAATCATATAATAATCTATTCATAGGGGAAATTTCTTTTTAACTTCTTAACATTTAGTGGTTGAATACACCAATCATTGTTCTGAGGTATATGCTTAGGTACTGCTTCAAAAATATTTCTTATACTACCCTATATCATTGTTCATATAAATGTCAAAGTGCATTTAAAAATCAAAGAACTTATGTTGCACAGTTAATTGAAACAAAATGACACACAACACCTCACCATCAACTAAGAATGTATTTCCCAGAGTAGAAAATTATAATTGTCTGCAATATAAAACTAGAATATTTTTTTAATCCTCATTAATGAAGCTAAGGACACAAATACTGCATTAATTTCTCAACAGTTTTGCAATTAGCCTGAGTTTGTTAGATTAAGGATCCTCAGTGATAGAAGTTCCATTATCAGTTTCTTATTATGTTATTTTTTGTGCAGGTTCTACTTCTATTATATACACTTTTTATGTAGCCTCATGATTTATCACTTGCTCTAAATTTTAGTTTTAAACTAAAAAATAAATTAACTACTAACATGATAATGATTTGTTTATTCAGCATATATCTTGCACTTAAAGGACTCCATGGCCACATCTAGATGTGCAGGCCTGTGCAGTTTGCAGTGCCAGAAGCCTCTTTGTGGCACCACAAACCACACGCAGCAAACGTTAAAATGTGTCCCGTGCTGCAAGTCTGCAGTTCAGGGCCAAAATTTGCTACCAGAATTTCCTGCAATTTTTTTCAGCAAAAAAAACCAAACCTGAAACAAAAAGCAATGCAATGCAGTCCCAACAAGTGTGTGCCCGCACATACGGAAGCTGAACCTTCCAGGGCAATTTTTTGGCTGCTGGCCGACCAGGCCTCTGTGCTGCCTGACTTGTGCCCCTGCCAGGCCACCAGGTAAGACTACTGGAGCCAGCACTGGTGCTAGCCCCAGCCTCTAGCTCTTCCTGGCTTAAGAGCCAAGAGGAGCTGGGCAAGGGCAGTTTGCCTATTGTGGGACAGTTTGTCCCACACTGAAGGGCACATGCAGGGGTATACACTGTGGCAACTGGTGCTGTTGCAAGCACATGCCCCTGCATTTCTGGATGTGGCCCATATGTCCTATCACTAGAAACATCAGTTCTACAAATTTCAAAATTACAAATCTCAAGAAGGTAACAGAAAACTACAACTGTTCATTTCATCATAAAACATTCATCCCAAAGTTTCTCAATTTAGTCAGATTTTACCCTGGGCAAACTCATGACACTAGTGGAGTCAACAACATTGATTTAAAAAATAAAATGCAAGTCAAGATCTTAGTTTACTTTTTATCTGAATCTATCAGCAAGACTCAGACAGACATTGAATGATATATGTTAATATATACAAAGACTTTGGGCATTTATGCACATGCTCTGGGACTGGGGAGAGGAGTGGCATTTTAATTAGAGTGGTTCTGAGAGCCACTCTAAAGCGCTTGAAGCATCTCATGTGTCAGCATCCCCATGCTTAAAAATGGCAGTGGGGGCGCTTTATCTAAAGCTCGTTGAACAAGCTTTACATAAAGTGCTCCTACCACCATTCTTAAGCCCAGGGGTGCTGATACACAAAACACTGGAGGCTGCTAGAGTGCAGTAATTGCCATGCTCCGGCAGACTCGATTAATTACAGCACATCAGATCAGCTTTGCTGCTTATGTATAGGCACCTTTAAATCCTGAAGGGACGTTTATGATTAGTCTGACCTCCTGCATAACAGAGGCCTACAATTTCATCTAATAATTTCTGAAGCAAGCCTATAATTTCTGGTCAACCTGGGAGTGTATCTTTCAGATGTTCTGCTAATTTTTTCCTATATTGAGTACTACTTAGTAGTTTCAGATTTCTACCCAATTCAGGTTAGTACAGTCAATGCAAGTAGTGACATCAGATAAACTTCCCCCACCCTCCCCATTATAAGACCCTGTTTTCAGTTGCCTTATAACTTTGCCAAGTGTTATTTATATGAGCTGAAATGTTCCATGTTGTGCATGTGTCAGGAGGACTTTTTCTTTTTTGGTGAGGGCTAGGTGAAAGGGAAGTTTTATCAAGAGGAATTCACCCTTTTCTCAGAGAAAAAAAAAAAACTTAGGGGAAAATACATTGTTTTGCTATGTAAAAATATTTTTACAACATGTTCATCAAAAAGCTCTAGTCCCCTTTAGACCTTCTTTGGAACAGGGTCTTTAAAATGTGGAAGGATATATTGTTCTAGCATTAGGATATGCAATTCCATTCAAAAGTATTTAAGCTGCAAGTTTTTGATAAATCTCAGCATACACA
>NW_005842181.1:999059-1012337 GCF_000455745.1 Alligator sinensis | reverse complement strand
CAGCAGGAACTTGCTGGAATTTGGCAGCTAAATTTAACAACGATTCCATCTGTACTAAGCATGTTTCATGCACCCATTCATTTAAAAGCACTATTTGATCTGATTACCAATCCTGACAATTGCTCCTCCTGCCTTGACATACGTGGACATCAGGGCCATGTCCAAATGAATGTGGCCATGTGGTATGCAGTGCCACAGGCATGTCTGCAGTGCCACATACTGCATGTTCAGTTGCTGTCCATGCTGCAAGGTCCTGTGGCTCCCCAGGATATCCAGGGTTCAAAAAAACTCATGGAAAAAAAAAAGTGGAGTGGAACACGCTGCAGCAGTGTGTGTTGCTCAAAGCTGGAGCATGGCCATCCATAACTGCATTCCACTGCTGAGGCTCTGTGTGGCAAGATCATCATCTTGCTGCACCACTGCTGCAGCAAGATCACACCGCTGCACAAGGTGTGCCACTGTTAGCTCTCCCCAGGGAACCAAATGCCCTTGCTTGTCTGGATGCAGCCCAGAAGGCATGATTTGGGAATCAGATCTAATCACACCCTAATTACCAGAGAGCCCAGGCTCCCCTTGCACCAGCAAGTTGACAGCCAGGTGTCCAAAGTCTTGTGTGACCCAAGACTGTCCAGTGCCAGGATGGCACTGGAGCCAGTTTGAGGCTCCGGGACAGCCCCAAATGTGCTACACATTCAAATTAAGGTACCATACAAACCAGCCATAAAAATGTTCTACATTAAATGTGGAACATTTTTATGGCTGGTTTGCTGTTAATCGTAGCATATATATAACAAGTAGAGGGGCACTGAATCATTCATTCATTCTCCCTATGTTAACAATATAAGGGAAATTTAAACAATATCAAATTTAAAAAACAACCTCCTTGACACGCACACTCCTCTGCATAGCTATCCAAGTGCCTTATTGAAAAATATTTACAGCTCACTGGACTGCACATAAAAGTTAGCCACAATACTGAAGCATTAGATAAACCTTCCCTAGAAGAACAAGTGTTTTGGTAGAAAACCTGGGTTTGTTTATGCCTCTCAGGTTTATTCAAACTAGAAAAATAAATGCACATAGACAATCACACGTGTTAAAGATTCAAAATGAATCTTTTGGATATGATAATCTACAATCCTTTGCTATATGCTGCACTAAAGTGTTGCTCTCAACACATACAGTATATTTTGATATCAGTCAGAGGAAGGATACCTTGCTTAATGAAATTATTGACTTATCACAATAGGAGGTATCACTCAATGTAGGTAAAGGCAACAGAAGTTTACTGTATTTTCTATTATATTTTTTTACTGGCCTAAACAGCCAGGGGTCAAATACTGCCTATAAATACACGTGGACAATTCCTACTGATTTCCCTGAGAGGTAAACATTACTATCTGAGGGCAAAATTTAACCCAGATTTCTACATTCTAATGATAATATCCCTGGGTGCTTAATAATTGCAACTTAATATTTTCAACACGCAGTCTTAAATATTCATTATGTTTTACTTCCATGCTGTTCAACAGAAAATAAAAAAGAACTGCTGTTTAATATAGAGCTCTGAAAGGCATAACACTTTTCTGACTCACCTGACTCTTCAGAGTCACCACCTTATTTAAGTCACCACATTATTTAAGGAAAACATGAGTAATCACTAATGAATTCTCATGAAGTAACTTCATACACAAGCATGTTACACCCTGTTCCTTCATGCCGAGGCATGTGTTCCATTCAGTGGAAAGGAACAGTGTTATGTGGGAAAAGGGATCATCAAAAGATTACATTTTGAAAATACCTATTTGAAATCAGACACGTAATTACCATGTACACGCTCAAGCTATGGTCACAACTCTGCCTCAAGGAGTTGGTGAACAGAAAGTGAATATTCAGGACTTTAAGTATAAACTGATTAAAATGACAGCCTCCTTAATTTACCTTCCTTTTGGTAATTTTCTTGTAGAAATGATTAAGGAGGTTTATTCTTAGAATGATTCATTTGGTTTATTTTTAACTAACACCATAAAGAAAATAAAAAGTAAATCTGCAGCAGAAGGCTCTTTAAAAAGATGAAAAAAGTTGCATCAATAATGCCGTGGCAACAAGGATGTAGCATCCTAATGTCAATTTTCTCATAGAGCAATTCAGCATCACCCTGTTGCCACCCTGCCTAACTTCAGACTAACATGGCTAACTACCTCTCTCAGAATAATTTTAATTACACTGTATTAGTGCATCACATTTATATTGTACAAGGGGAAGTCTAATAACTCCCTATGCTGTTCCGTCAGGAATTTTTGTGCATGCTATCTGTAAAAAAACCAATCCTAGATATAAAGGTTGCTTGCAGACCTTAAACCCCCACCAGAAAAAACATGCTTTATCAAAAGAAGCAGCATGTAACTTTAACTTGGCTCTGCAGCATCTGTATAGATTGGGCGAGTGCTTCTGTGGGGTTTTCTGGTGCTTTTAGCTAAAGCTGATTCAATCAGCTATTAGATAAAAGTGCCAAAAAAGCCCCACTAAAGTGCCCGATCTATACAGATGTTGGGCAAGCTGAGTCCAATGCATGCACTGCCTCTTCTCGGCATGTGCTGGGTGTGGTGCAGCAGGTTTAAAGTGCCGCTTTTTTTTTTTTTTTTAACTTCTGCAAACAGCCAAAAAGTCCAGTGTTTACTAATGTAAAAGTCAATCTTGTACCTATTAGTTTACCATCCAACAACTGAAAAAAAAAAATACATGAAGAAGTAGAGAGGATACTCAAACAGGCCCTAACGCAGTGTTACACTTAAGTCTGTGCTTGGATCCTCTCTATTCAGCAAAGTAATTAAGCATAATGGATTTGCCACCATTAGCAATTTTAAAATCAAGATTAGATGTGTTTTTTATGAGAGAGGGTCTAGAGTAGCCCATACAAGAATTTATTGACAGGAGGTCAGGCCAGATGATCACAACAGTCCACTCTGGTTTTATAATCTTTGAATCAAAAAAGCATGAAAATAGCAGGAATAAAGATCTGCTGAACTGGGCTACAGAAAACAACCTGTGTCTTCAGTATTGCATCATCATCTCCAGAACACTTTCAAATAACCTTCTAGTAAGACGTTCTGGAGTAATTTTAAAATATTATTAATTGTTCTAATCAATAAGGTGAAATTCACTCACATCAAAAGCCAAAGCATGATTTGAGATGCAACTGAAAAGGGACATAAAAGACAGTAAAAAGGGATTCTACAAGTACATCAAAAGTAAGAGGAAGACCAAAGAAACCATATGCTCCTTACAGAATGCTAAAGGTAGGCTAAATACAGATGATGCAGACAAGGCTCAAATATTTAATGCTTGTTAATTTCAGTCTTTAGTCCTCAGATACCTCAAGGGCAAATAGAGGGTGGAAATGGGTTTTTATCTTGGTCATAAGGAACAGGAGTAGGAACAATGATCTCAGCAGAGAAAATCCATGTCTGTACATACCACAGGTTTTAATCCTCATTAAATTAAATAGGTTTATAAAATTTAAACTGGTTTATTTTGCAGCGTTGCATCTGTGTTTACATGTACAAGGTTTTCAAATTAATTAAGCCAGGTCCCACACTCATTACACATCTTTGAGTGCCTTTGTGTTTGCACGGAATTAATCCATGGGCACAACGCTTTAATTTCCAGCAAGCCAAACTAAACTACATCCAAGGAGTTTTAGTTTAATGCTCAAGAAAGGCTTTTAAAGCGCCCAGAAATCCTGCTCGTGCAAACAAACATGCAGTTGTAGCGCATGAAGAAAGGGCAAAAATCCTGGCACGTACGTGAGCCCTAGGAAGAAGTTTCCTAGTTCAAGACTGGTCAAGCATTGAAACTGGCTACTTAGAGAAGTTGTAGAATTTCCATCTTTGGAAATGTTTAAAACCAGGGGTGAACAGACACTTGGCTAGGATGGCTTAGTCAGGGACAACCCTGCCTCGAACAGGGGGCTGGACTAGATGAACTTGTGAAGTCCTTTCCAGCCCTACTTTCCTATGATCCTAAGTTACCAGCATAAGGCCCAAAAATAGGATTTAAGTAGGAACTTAGCAGCGCATAAACTTAATTCTGGCTTTCTGCCCAGTAGTGAATGCTACACTTATCTGCTGTTGAGGTCTTCGAATGACCACAATGCTGCACAACGCAAAAAAATCCAGGAAGGACCTGCCTGAGACTGCTTACAGTGTAAATAAAGCAGAGCCAGAGAATAAAATCCTGGACCCTCTGAAGTCAGTGGAAGTTTTCCCATTGATTTAACAAAACCAGAATTTTATTCAGAGCATAAACAAAAATCTACAAGCTGAGATGCAAAAGCTAGACATAATGTTGTTTATATTACTAATATAATTATTTATAGTGATATGATAATTTCACCTCCTGTGGGCATTACAGAAAAAGAAGGGAATGTTTTTGAGGGATTTATACAGACAGAAAGCATTTGATACAAAAACCTATAAACCACTTTCAAAATTGATCTTCCTCAACTGATCAATGTTTCCCTATAGGCTGGATGGCACAGTTTGGTTTAATTATATGTCTAGCCAATGGAAGCACGTATCTTAAATGAGCTCTCTAAATTATGAACAATGCTCCCAATAATTGAAATAACAGTCTAATTTATTTCATCTCCTAAAAGCGAAAGCATAAAGGAGTAGATATATCCATGCAAACTGACAAACAGACTGGTATGTTCTCATTTGTATATGCTTTCATGTGTTTATAATTGCTAACTGGAGGTACACTTAACCAATAAGTGGCATATTTATTCTGATTCCTATAAAAGGTTGAAGGTAAGCAGTAATACAGCCCTAGCAACTCTAGCAATATAGGTACACATTAACACCTTATATCATTAAACCTCTGAACAAATGTTAACATGCAGAATTTCCTGTGAGAAAGATAAGTATTATCCCCATTTTCCAGATGATAAAACTGAGGCAAAGTGGTTAAAGAGAATAGACTAGTGCCACACTATCAGTATAATCTATATCAGGGATGGACAATTATTTAGTCTGGACGGCTGCTTAAATGAGTTTTGGTGAGCTGTTGAGGGCCACAACGATAGTCCCACCCCTTGACAGGTGCTCCACCCCCTAGTTGTTATATTGGGACCAGAAGTCCTGCCCCCTAATTGCTGACCTTTGCCACTGGAAGTCCCTCCCTTTGCCCCTGGAAGTATTCCTTTTGTATGTGTGTGGGGGGGAGGGGTGGGGGAGAGGGATGGGACTCACGAGGATTTCCATCTTGGAAATGGAAAAAAACCAAATCATATAGTAAAAGTCAAACATGTACTATAACTTATTTTAATTTTATTTTAAAAATATTTTGTCCTAACTTGTGATTTTGTCCTGGTTTATGTTTTTTTGAGTAGTGCATATAGAAGCTATTGCATGACAGTTCAGAATAAAGTCTTACTCTTCTATATTGTGTGTGTGGGGTGGGGGGGAGAGTGTGTGGGTGTGTATGGTGGGACATGGGGGGTTTGTGAGGGAGTATGGCTATATGGGGGGGTGTAGGGTAAGTTGTGGGGCATAGGGTGTGTATATGTGGGGAAGCTGTGGGGGAGTATGGGGTTTGTGAGGTGTAAAGGAGGGTGATGGCCTCCCCATGGTGTACAGCCCCCAGCAGCAGGCAATGGGACCTTTGGGATGCTTTTGGTCCATGCAGGTGCAACTGCCATGTGATGCACAGATCCAGCCACTTCCAGGAGCTGAATATGGTAGCAAGGAGTGGAGCCAGGCTAGCCCATCTCTATCACATGGCTTATGTGCAGTGCTCGGGACTTGTGCACAACCAGGGGAAAGCCCCACAGGATGGAGCTGGCAGCCTTCCCTGCTCCCATGTGCAGCTCCTGGACTCCACCAGGAAGCAGGGAGCAGGGATCCCCGCCACTTCCCATGGAGTCTCAGGAGCTACACATGGCAGCAGGGAGTGGGGCCAGGCCACTGGGCTTCCCCCTGGTGGCATCCGAGTCCTGGGAGCAGCACGTGAGCACACGTGATAGAGGTGGGCCAGCCTAGCTCCACAGCTTGCAGCCACATTTAGCTCCTGGAACTGACTGAAGCTGCATGCTGGTGCACAGCTTCATCTGTGGATGCCATGAGTAGTCTTAGGACTCACCACCTGCTGCTGCCACCAGCAGCGGGGGCTATGCACTATGGGAGAGGGTATGTGCGGGGCCCCCCACACACCTTCCATCCTCCCTCACACCCCACACGCTGCCCACCTGAGCTGTGTGCCTTTGACCCACTGTGCATGGGCCCCAGGCTCCATGCTCCTGCCAGCCCCAGCCCCATGATCCCATCCAGCTGCAGCTTCCCTACCTGCTGCCTGGAGCAAGCACTGCAACAGGGACATGAGGAGGAGCCATTGGAGGCCAGGAAAACCAAGCAGGTCCCCTGGAGACTGTAGCAGTGGCACCAGTGGCTTCACTGGGAAGCTGTGCACGTTGACCAGGGCCAGGGCCCTCTTGTGCAGGAGGGTGGCAGCGAAGTGAGTGGGCTGCTCAGGATACAATTAATTCATGGGCACTTAGTGCCCATATTTTCCCTGCCCCTGTTCTAGATCATGGATGTTCAAACCCCAGCCTGCGGCACCATGCCACCTGACCCACAGAGTTCCCCAGGGGTCCAGAAATTTGGCAGCAGGAAAGCTTTCCACATTACCAAATTTCTGGAGCCATGGGGAGCCCCAGGCCCTGCATATTGGATCAGGTACCTGATCTCAATGTGTAGGCCCATAAACGGGTGGCACTGGACCCCAGGGTCCAATCCTGGTGTGGGAGGCCAAGAGGAGGTGATGCCAGGCCTCTGGGATCCAATTCTGGCATACTGGGATAGGAGGGGGTGCCAGGCCCTCAGGAATTAATCCTGCCATATAGAGGTATGAGGGGGCAATACCAGGCTCCTGGGATTTGTTCCTGGCACTCAGGGAAGGGAGGGAGTGGTGCCAAGCCATAGGACCCAATCCTGGTGATCAGAGCTGATCTAGCTTACAGACTGCCCCACTACACTTATCTGGCCCCGTGGGCCAAAAGGGCACTGTTGTTCTAGATACAAAGAACACAAATTTCTAGACCATGATTTAACTACTCAGCTGTTGCATCTCCACATAGTTATTTGGGTACCTAAATTTTCAAAAGTAATTAGTGATTTGGGATGCCCCAGGTTTTATGTTTTTTTTTATGTACTTGACTTAACACTTTTTAAAAGGGAACTATTAAATTGTTCCAGTTATAAACATCTACCTTTTTTTGCCTTCCATATGAACGTCAAAATTACATTCGAGTTAAACACAGGATCAACCTATAAATGGATCTACTTTTGTACCTGCAGTATTTTTCTCTGTGAAATAAAAATTCAGCCTCCTTTTTCCCAGCGCAGTTTTTATTTTAGTGGTATTAATATATTTAACCCTTTGCATCTTTTCCTTCGTCACTGGATTCTCCTATGGGATTTTGTAAAGGCAAGAACAGTTTAGGGTCTTTGTCTGTAGTTATTGACTTAGTCAGGGAAAAACCAATCTTTCTAAAATTTAACCTGAAAATGTGGAGTTGATTTATATCAGTTTGTTCTTCACCTTTTTAGACTCCAGGCACCCCTCAGACTCCAGGCTAGCTCAGTTTTCACTCATGTTTTGATAATGGAAAATAATACACAAAATCTTCTAACGCAAAGAACTCAGAAAGACCAGTAGAGATCACAATTTTTTCTTCTTATGCTATGGATTCTTATTTGAAATTGCTGGGTTTCTCTCATGAACTATGTTTATACACCTAACAGTGCTAAGATTGCATGGCATCTCATGGCAGCTCCCTGGTTGAGAATCACTGATTTATAGCCGTGGTCAATTTATAATCAGAATACAGTAAATTTTCATAGAGAGGGTGTACAGCATTTTCTACAAATCAGGTTTCTACTTAAGTATTTGAAATTGGGCACCCAAAAATCACCATCTACTTTTGAAAGCATAGACCTTTATTACATTAGTATATTTATTATGCAACCGTCACTCTCCTAGTATTATAGATACATATACAGGTTCAGAAAGAGAAAGGGAGAGGCAGATAAGGGGTTCTTTGTTATAAAGCTGAATCAGTGGTCTTTATGAAAACGTTAAGTTGCTTCTTATACAGTATCTAATATAGTTTCAAGTAAACTCAAAGGGAGACAAACTGCCTTTTCTTTCCATTCAATCAGGAGTCTACACAGGGTATATGGAATGACATAATATCCTTCCTGAAATATGAACTGCAGCTAGGATCAGTATCCTTCAAACATCACAAGTTCCTGAGACTGTGCTGCAAACAACTGAATTTTCTTAATTGCCACGGAAACAATCTCTTTCATCAAACACTGGCGAATGAAATATGTATTGTTCCTTCATAAATGTAATAGATTTTCATTATTGTATCCTTGACCTTTCTCCAGAGCTTGACAGCCACTAATACAAGAGAATCTTGCTTCAAAACAACAGATGAAATTAGCCATTACATTTAACTGCTGATATGCAGAAACTCATGGCAACCTCTATAATATATATAATGTTACTCTACTCTATGCCCATTTTTATTTAGCAGAATGAAACAGCTTTAGAGTAAGCCCACAGGAACCAGGCAGAAATTGTGTAAGAAAATGTTCCCTATTTCTTCACACAGGTGAAAAAATGCATGGTACTTTCTTGCTGTCTTCATATGTAGGTCCTCATCTGCCTTGGAAAATGGTAAGTCTCAGAGATACTATCTGTACAGATCTTCCATTCAATCTAAAAATATTTACACTTGTGTTTCTTCACTTACGTTTCTCACCTTTGCTTAACGAAGTTCTGATGATGACTTGTTTTAAAATATACGCAAAGACCAAACAATTTGAGGCCAATAAGTATATATCTATTTAGCCTTTGCCTTGCAGGTTTCAGGAAAAGAAAATCAATACATTTTCAGTGACTACTTCAGTAAATTTATAAACAAAAATGAAAAGTTAAGTCTGCAGTTACCTATAAAGATATATAACAGAAGTTCTGCAATCCTCTGACAATCACATAGTGTTTTTTCCTAAGAAGTTTTATCAGAGCAGGCCTATTCAAATTCTTTTCCAGTATTCATTTTTTTTAATTGGCTGATCATTTGCTCTGAATATCCAGTATATTACATGCGTAAGATTTTTACATGCAGCAATATTTACTTATCATGACACTAAGATATTCAAGCATCCAGAAAAAATGGACTTCAGTCCCTTGTTCACCATTTAAGTTATCTAGAAGTTTATGATTACAGGACTGTATAGTTAAGAAACTGATTGTGCACTGCTATAAATCTTTATGTTCTTTGTAAGTATGTATAAGTGTGTGCAAATGTGCACAGCAAGAGAATGCTGTCACTGACAGCTTTAATATTTCAAGCCAGAGTCATAATTTAACCATATATATTTTTAGTTTATAAACACTGACATACAGACAGATATTGTACCAACCAGAAACTTGTAAGTGCCCAAAACTGCCACTCACCTTGCTGAATTTTACTCAGGAGCTGACGACGTGCTAAAATCCTACTCCTCCTGTATGGGGGACGTCTCGTAGTCTGATCAAATCGTAAGCACATCTTCTGGCTCTCAGGTGATATGGAATTTAGATGATAAAAGTTTGATCCTGAAGTTCTGGGCACCTGCTTCAACATCTCAGTCCTGTTAAAATCACCACTTCAACCCCGTGTATGCCTATTCCTGATTCTAATCAGAGTAATGAAAGGAGAGCAGGAACAAGCCCAAGGGAGCTGAAAAGAGCAAGCGCTTTAAAAAGAAAAAGGAGTGCCAAAAGCTACAACTCAGGATTCCAACTCGCCTCACATGATCTAAAAGAGCCAATCAGTCAAAGTAAAGAATGTGAAAGTACACAGTCTGCCTTAGAGAGAAAAGCGAAGTCTGTTCAGGCATTTACAATCCCACACAACGTTGAAGGCAAATACAAATGACATGCTTTTGAGCTGACTAAGCATCAAATAGTTCTGAAGGAAAGTCTGAAAAAGCAAAACCCACCACCAACGTATTTTAGGCTGAAAAATTTCTTAGTGTGGAGAGCAATGGAAAATCTCTTCCTCTGCCTCCAGCTGCCTAATGATATTTTCAGAAGATATAATTGCTAATTTTCTTTAAATTATATTACATTTTGCCTAGAAAAAAATGCATCTTAAGGATAGGCTATCTGAATCCAAACCACCACCCAGGACAACTAGCAACAGAGCAAATGAAACCTTTCCACTGAAAATAAGAGTTAAAAGCAGTCACTTAGCAATAGTAAGGCTCCCCAAACCAGTATTTTTGTTTGATGTAAACTGTTTTTCATACAATGCTTTTCCAAAATATCACTCACTGTTTAATTAGAAGGAAGTTGTATACTGTCATTTGTTATTAGCATTTTGATAAATGGTGGAATTATAAGGGATATGCAGAGTGATGTACTTAGGCTTAGCCTGTATGCCAGTTAATTTTTATATAATTTATAAATATCAATAATTTGGTTCACCACATGCCAGAAGTAGTGGCTCATTTCTAAAGGAGCAGAATCATTGACATGGGTATTTCTGATCATGACAGTGTCCAGTATTAGCACTGCTAATATACAAAAAGAAATTTCACAGAATTACAGAAAATGTAAGTGGAAAAGACCTATAACCCTATTTTGTCTATCCCTTTAAATGTACCCATGGAGGCTAAAATTTAGGTAACAGCCTAAAGGCTGTGGAAAAACTAAATTCAGTGAAACTACTATATTTATACTGCATAGGGTCAGACTGTCTGCAAAGCAGGCATGCAGTTGGACTCTGTACAACTCACACGCCATGCAGATAATTCTATACCAAATCCACATAGGCCACCATGCCATGGACCATGTGACAGGGTGGGACTTCCAGTTTCAAGACAGCAAATCCCCCCTCACAAAAGTACTTCCAGGGCAAGGGGAGGGACTTCCAGTGGCAAAGGTCAGGGGCTAGGGGGCAGGACTTCCAGTTCCAAGATAGCAACCTGGGGCAAGGCAACTGGATTGAGACTTAGCAGTTTGACAAAGGGTGTACCCTTGCGGCCCTCAACAGCTCACTGAAACTTGTTAAGTAGCCCTCTAGCTGAAATAATTGCCCACCCCTGATGTAGAAAAAAATAGCTAGTTAAGAAGAAATAGAACTAAGGAGTCTCTTTGTTGCACTCGAGACTGAAGAGGAGAAACAGGCAAGAAAAGAAGAGGAGCTAGCACCATAATGAGAAAGCAGGAAACAACAGAGATATCCAGGGACCAGAGCCAAAGAAGAATCAGGACAACATACACAAGATTGTGAGAGAGATCAGAAAGGAAGATATGAACATAGAATGGAAGGGAATGGACCAGAGATTCACATCAACACTAGGAAGAAGCATGTGCATATGACTGGGGAATTTTTGTTAAGAAGAATCAACAGGCCTGTTATCAGAGAAGATCCAGAGACTAATTAAGTACGCTGTCTGCCAAGAACAAGGATACAAGATGAGGAAGTAATGTTGAAAATGAGTCAGAAGGGAGCAGGAAGAAGCCACTTATTATATTTAGGTAGGGATAAGTGACACTATGGGAAGTCCTCTGGGTCAAGGATGGAATAACTAAGAAGAAAAGATTTACAACAGAGAAACAAGGGAAGAAGATTAGAAGAGATTCATGATTTCCAGGCCTGGTTTTATAACACAGGGACTGCATCTACACGTGCTTTACTGCGAAGTAGACTAATTAACTGCAGCGCAAAACATCACCATGCGACAGTATTAGGCCCCAGTAAACTAATTTACACCACAGTAAGATAGTACTGTCGGGGACTATCAGTACTATATTAACCAAGGTAATTTACTGTGATTAAACACAGATGTAGATGCTGACCATGAGCATAAACTGCACCTGGTCAGCCCAGCCAGCCAGGGGTCAAACTCCTGCCTGCCAACTAGCCACATGGCTCCATACATTCAGCACCCTCATGCCCCAGCCAGCCCCTCTGTCACCTGATGCCACCACCTGGAACCCAGGGCTGGCCCCCCTGTGCTCCCTGCCAGCCTGGGCCTGCTCCACCTCAGCTCAAATTGCTGCTGTCCTGGATGCACATGTAGACGCTGCACCCAAGAGTAGTTTACTCTAGCTCAAACTGCTCCAGAGTATTGCTTTGCATTAATTGCACATGTAGATGCACCCAGGAGGGGGAAAAATAAGATAAACAAAAACATGGCAATGGATAAAGAAATATCAGTGGCCAAAAAGATGGACAACAAGAAGAAAGTAATAATGAGAAGAATAGTCTGGTAGGCAATACAGTCAGTGAGAAAACTATGTGTAACCCAGCTGTAGGCATAGGATGTGGTCCATAAGAAACAATTAAAGCATTTGTACTGGGAGCAAGAAGAGGGCACCAGGCAATGTAGGGCCCCTGCAGGACACAAACGGTAATCTGGTGGCCACGCCAGACAAGAAAGCTGATATTTTTAACAGTTTCTTTGCCTCTGTTTTCTTGAACAGGGACCGGGATATCCCACCTACCAGAGGTAGGGACAATCTTGGGGATAGCTCTATCAAGCCTTCAGTCAGCGCAGATGTAGTTAGGGATCTTCTGGAAGGGCCAGACATTTTTAAATCTGCAGGTCCAGATGCCCTCCACCCAACAGTGTTGAAGGAGCTCGCAGGGGTCATCGCGGAGCCCTTGGCCCGGCTGTATGAGCATTCATGGTCATCTGGCCAGGTGCCGGGGGATTGGAAACTGGCTAATGTGGTCCCAATTTTCAAGAAGGGGAGGAAGGAGGACCCAAGTAACCATAGGCCTGTAAGCCTCACCTTGGTGCTTGGGAAGATCTTGGAGAGAATCATCAAGGAGCACATCTGTCGGGGGCCTGCAGGGGAGATCATGCTCAGGGGCAATCAGCATGGGCTCATCAAAGGCAGGTCCTGCCAGACCAACCTGATTGCCTTTTATGACCAAGTAACTAAATCCTTGGATGACGGTATCGCTGTGGACGTAGTCTTTCTAGACTTTAAGAAGGACTTTGACACTGTCTCTCACCCCATTCTCATCAATAAATTAAGCAACTGCGGCATTGATGCCTGCATAGTTGGATAGGTAAAAAATTGGCTGATGGGGCACACCCAGAGAGTAGTGGTGGACGGGTTGTACTCAACCTGGCGAGACATGAGCAGTGGGTTACCCCAGGGCTCGGTCCTCAGGCCCACACTGTTTAACATCTTCATCAGCGACTTGGA
>NW_005842181.1:986305-998769 GCF_000455745.1 Alligator sinensis | reverse complement strand
AAGGGATGTGGCCAGCCTGGAGAGGGTTCAGAGGAGGGCCACCCACTTGGTGAGAGGGCAGCAGGACAGGCCCTACAAGGGGAGACTGAGGGACCTGAACCTGTTCCACCTCAGCAAGAGGAAGCTGAGTGGGGACCTGGTGGCTGCCTACAAGCTCATCAGGGGAGATCAGCAGCAAATATGTAGAGCCCTTTTCTCCCCAGCACCACCTGGGGTGACAAGGAACAATGGTAATAAGCTGATGGAGAATAGGTTTAGGTTAGAGATCAGAAGGCAATATTTTACAGTTAGGGTGGTCAAAATCTGGAACCAACTTCCCAGGGAAGTGGTTCTCGCCCCTACCTTGGGCAAATTCAAGAGGAGGTTGGACGATCACCTGTCTGGGGTCTTGTGAACCCAGCATTCATTCCTGCCTGGGGCAGGGGGTCAGGCTAGATGATCTGTTCAGGTTCCTCCTGACCCTAGCTACTATGAAACTATGTGTACAGAAGCACAAAGCCTGGGCAACAAAACAGGAACATGAACTTCTGATGCAAGATGCAATACCACACATGCATTCTGGGAATTATAGTTTTGTAAAGCCACAGTTTTGTAAAGCAGCAGTGGAATTTGCTGCTGCTCAGAGGGGTGCAGGGGTGGAGAGGGCAAAGGAGGAGAAATGATCCCCATTTTTTACCACCACATTCAGCATTTTTTGTCTTCTGGACATGGGCTTCAGTGGTAAAAAAAATGGGGTGGAAGTCCTCCCCCCAACCCCTGCAGCAGCAAAGTCCACTGCTAGTCTAAAGAACTGATTCCCAGAATGACTTGCACTCCATGAGACTGCCCAGTTCTCTGCTCCATTTCTGCACCTGTACTCAAGAAGGAAGAAGGAAGGAAGGGGGAAAGGATGAGAGACAGTTGCCCAGGACCCGTTTTTCCATACTAACCCTCTGCTGACAATGACCAGAGACAGTGCCTGAAAACATTAAGAACACCCTAACTTGCCATAGGCAAGAGAGAGGGCACTGCTGATGTCCTCCAGTTCAATGAGAGAAAGTACTTAAAATACATTTGAGACATCCACAGTCTTGGTTTGGATAAATAATAAGGACATTATAGGGCTAATTGTAAAAAATAACCCTGGATTGAGAAATCAAGAGTTGATTCAGTTTAGATTAAAATGAAAGAACATACAAAAGTCTGCAACCAAGGTTCTCAATTTTTAAAAGGGTAACCTTTGATAAACTAAGGGAACTGGTAAGTAAAATCAATTACACTGAGGAGCTCAAGGACATTACATAGACAAGGCCTAGAATATTTTAACACCAAAGGTACTAGAACTATTAGGAATCTGTATTTCAAGTATGTGGAAAGAAACTTAGGGGAAGGGCTCCAACCTATCTAGATAAATAAATACCTCAAGAAGCACATTCAAAATAAGTACAGACCTTACATGGAGTGGGAAAAAGTATGATCAGCAAAAGAACTGTATCTTAGAACTCAAGCAGTGGAAGAATAAGGTAAAAATTGCCAATTTGAGCTGATTTTGACCTTGCAAAGATGATTAAAAGAAAGATAAAACTATACTTCTGTTATATAAATCAAAATAAAGGAGAGAGGTGAGGCCACTATGCAATGAAGGCAGGGTAGAAATTAAGGATGGTTCAAAAATTAAATAAATACTTTGCCTTAATTTTCAAAGAAACACATTGATACTGATCATGTAGGCAAGAGAGATTATGGAAATGAGGGTATGAAAATGTTCATTATCACAATGAAAGCAAAAGCAAAATACACAGTTTAACACAATCTAGAGGATCAAAATAATCTCAATCACAGAATTATGAAAGGACTAACACATTAAATTGCAGGTTCATTAAAAAGTATTTTTAATATACCAATCAAATTAGTGGTAGCTTTAAACAAGTGGATAATGGCACATGCCTATATTTACTATGTTTAAGGAGAGGAGCTCCCAAGGGGCCTGCAGCAGTCTACAACATAGGGACTGAGCCCAACAGGGCTAGGGTGGCACTGTTGTTTTTGACAGTGGACAAGATGCCTAGAAGAGCTGTGAGGGGAGGCTGCTAGAAACCAGGGCCAGAACTTTGTGTGGGCAGCTGCAAGCCTGAGTGACTCTGTTTGAGTTGCTACAGCACCCCAGAGCTCTGGGAGAAACACTGCTGGGTCCAGGCATTCTGCAAGAGGCCACTGCTGAGCCTGAGGACTCTGTGGGGCTGAGGTGAGCCCTAGAAATTCTGTGGCTGCTGTGAAGCCCAAAGACTGCAAGGTCTGTTACAAGGTCCTGGACCAACACTTGGTGAGGGAAATGGTGAGTATGTTTACAGCAAGCCCAGAAGGGAAGCAAAGTGCACAAAGACAGGGTGGATGCCCACAACTAGGAAAAGGCCATGTAGGCATATATGGGCTTACCCAGCATACACTCAGACACTAGGTCCCACTCATTGTATCTTCTTCTTCAGCAATCCCTCACAGTTGAGGATGACTGTCTTATCTGTGTGTCTGAAGATGGCCAATGAGACCTACCCAGGATTGACAGACTCTACTGCAGCTCAAATATGTGTTTCCGTGTTGGGTGGGTGGTACTGTGTTCTTGATTCAGTCCATGATACGCTGTTTCTACCACTCCCACTTTTCCATCTCCTGTAGTTGTCATGAGGCTTCAAAGTACTGAAATCCTTGCAGCACTCTTCCTCTATTTGGGGCAGGCCTGTGTGATAGCTTTCCTTAAGTTGACATAGACGTTGCATTTTTTAAAACGGGTCTTGATGACATTTTTGAAGCACTTTCTCTGCTCTCCTCTTGAGCTTATACCTTAACTTAGTTGGGAAAATAAAATTTGCTTTGGGAGTCTGGAGTTGGACAGCTAGATGACATGGGTGGCCCAATGAAGTTGATGTCAGATAATCATCACCTCAGTACTCATGGTGTCTGCTTGAAGGGGGATGCTAAAGTCAGTGTTTGTCTTGCCACTGGATTCGGAGGATCTTCCACAGGCAGCATTGATGGTACTTCTCATACAACTTCAGATATCTCCTGTACGCTGTCCATGTGTCAGCTTCATACAGCAAGGTGGGGATCACGACTGCTTGATAAACCATGAGCTTGGTTTTGGATCTGATGTCATGATCTTCAAACATCTGTTTCTTCAGATGTCCAAAGGTTGCACTTGCATATTTGAGGCGATGTTGGATTTCTTCAATGTCACCCTTCTGCGAGAGATGGCTTTCAAGGTACGGGAAATACTCAACATTCTCCAGAGATGTTGATGATTGCCCTAAGGTCTGCTTCCAAGTGAGCACAAACTACAGCATCATCAATATACTGGAGCTCAATGATTGAGGTCGGAGTGGTCTTGGTTTTGGCTCGGAGTTGGCTGAGGTTAAACAGCTTACCATCCATTCAGTAGTTTAGCTCCGTTCCAGCTGGAAGCTTGTTGGTGGTCAGATGTAGCATCACAGCAAGGAATATTGAGAAGAGTGTTGGAGCAATGATGCAGACTTGCTTAACTCCCATTTTAATCTCAAAGGGATCTGTGATAGATCCATTACTGAGAAACACCACTCCCATATTGTCATGGAGTAGGCAGAGAATGGTGATGAATTTTGATGGGCATCCATGTCAGAAGGACCCTCCACAATACTTCTCGGCTGAGAGTCAAAAACTTTTGGTAAGTCAAAAAAGGCCATGTAGTGAGGATTATTTTGTTCCCAGCATTTCTCCTGCCACTGGCAAGCCATGAAGATCATGTCAGTTGTGCCTCTTGATGCCCTAAACCCACACTGAGATTCCACAAGGAGCTCTTCAGCAAGTGAAAGGAGATGGTTCAGAAGGATTCTCACAATGATCTTCCCTGTGGTGGACAGCAAGGTGATCACTCTGTAGTTTAATGGAACGACCTTCACTGTGGGGCAGAGCTGTACTGCTATCCAGCGCGTCCAGAGGTGGTGGATAATGGAATGGCTGTTCACTGTATACTGTGGGCCAGAAAGACGGAAAGAGAGAGATGGCAAAAGGGCCTGGCTAGCTAAGGACAGTCTCCTGCATCTACAATTCATAACATCAAGGTGTGGAAGGCGAGCCAGGTAATATACCAGGGCACAAGACAGGGAGGCTGGCTGGCAGCAGGTGCCCAATGGCCTGAAGACCTTTAGCCTTTAGTACAATGAGGATAAAATCTGCTAATGATAAGAATGTTGAGAGACGCTGTCAATACAAAGGAGGATTGGACCACAATACAGACAGTTCCATATGATTTTGAGAGACTGCAGTAATAGAAGTGGGATGAAATTCAATAGTACAAAGTGTACTGGAGGTGTAGGCTAATAACAAAAACTACTGCTATATGGATATGTCAACACAGTGCAGCTCTGAAAATGCAAATGAAATCCTAGGATAGATCAGGAAAGGTTTTCAGCAGAGATAAGGAAGTAGTACATAGTACAAGACCCTGGAGAGACCTCACATAGAATGCCATATACAGTTCCAGTCACCCGTATTCACGAACAGATGCAACAAGGGACTATGAGAATGATCAAAGGAATGAAAAGACTATTTTACAAAAGTTTGGCTTACTCAGTTTAGCAAACTGAAATTTGAAAGAGGATACAACTGCTGTCTATATTAGATCAAGAGAGTAGGCAATAGGAACTATTTAAACTAATTAACAAACTGACCATTAACGAGTTTAGGCTGGAAATTGTAAGAAGGTTCATAAGCCTTAGAGCAATCAGGTTCAGGAACTGTTCTTCAACAAGAGTAGTGGGAGCAAAAGTCCTAAGTGTTCTTAAGCTTATTGAGCTCCATCTTATGAAAGGGATTATATGACACTGTACCTGTGATAGGAAAGAATGGAACTTACTGACCCAGAGGATCCCTGCCAGTTCAATGTTCCTAGTTTAATGGCTTCAAAAGAAATGTTGGTCATGTTACTAATATTCTGTATTATATTCATGCTTGCCCCGAGATTGCAGCAGTATACTACCATGCAGAAATACAAGTTGAAGTATTGCTGTTCTTGAACTGCTAGGAGACAAGAGAACTTCAGAAATTCAAACCAGTGCTCTAGCGCTGAAAGGAGAGGCATAATAGGGCATCTCTGCACTCAAGGCAGCTACAACTAATATAGCAGTGCTGGCTACTGTTGTGCAGATCACATGTTCAGCACACCCCACCCCCACACAAAGGCACTGCCCAGGGCTGCTGCCC
Organism: Alligator sinensis; assembly: GCF_000455745.1. Lineage (NCBI taxonomy): Eukaryota > Metazoa > Chordata > Crocodylia > Alligatoridae > Alligator > Alligator sinensis. The sequence goes on along the minus strand of NW_005842181.1, from coordinate 993,558 downwards.
CATCCCCCTCCTCCCTTAGTTCAGCTACTGAGTGAAAGGCCCAGGCTGCACTGAAAATATCTGGAGCCATCCATCTGGACCTATGTTTCCTTCTTTCTTATCCCAAGATGGCTACATATTCCCTTTTGAGTGTCACAGAAAAGTTCTATTTGAACTTCAAACAGAAAAAAGGAACGGTGCTGTTAATAATACAGGAGTTGGGTAGATATTACTAATTTGCTATTCTATGTGTGTTTATCCTCTTTCTTATATGAAGTTCAGAGGAAAGATGGACTGAGTAACACTGTTGCTAAGTGAAGAGATGTTCACTGTTCCTTTAAGTTGGCCCTTTCCAATAATCACTCTTCTCCTTTCTTTTGTGAGCTGGATATTACATTTCCTAGATAACAATGTTCAGATTATTTTTCCATACTGATATCACTGCTATTTGAAAGATTTATTATTTAATTAATCTCTACTGTATACGCTATTTGGTGGTCTTTTTCCTTTTTTATTCTCATTCTGTTTATGTTCCATTCAGTGAAAAATAAAGTTCTTTCCCCTGGTCAGATATTACTCATAACATTTTATAGGTGCTAATATGAAAGCATTATGCTATAAAAAGCTATGTTACTTTTCAAAATGCTTAGTTCCAATTTCAAAGGAATTTATTTCATTAGAATGAGGATAAACTCCATCAGTGTGCATTGTATCTGTATCAATTTTTCCAAAAAACAAAAGAAAACAAGTTTAAATGAAAATATAGGCTTTAAAAAGCCATTTTAGAAGAAAAATAAAATGGTAACTACTCAGTCTATGCAAAAGTACAGCTAGGAAGCATCCTCAATACAGGTTTAGACACAATGAGCTCAGTTATGCAGTTATACAGGGGAGTTGGGCAGGGGGCTAGGGATGGGGAGGTATAACAAACCTCTTTATTCTCCTGTGTGGAAAAGCCATGGCACTAGAGTCTGCATGGCTGGGAAAGCAGCTGCAGACAGGCTGCCACTTTCCTCCTATTCATTGGCCCTACCCCCATGACTTGCTAGCCAGCAAACTGCTAGTTAGGCAACGGGGAAAATTCACTTGCTTCAGCCAAAGCAAATTTCCTGGAGCAAACAGAAACAGAGGTGACTTTGAAAGTTCTGGAGCTGTTCCTGCAATAGTGCTTCAGTGCATTGCCCCTAATACAAACAGAATCATGGCTTTAACCCAGTCTTTAAACAGTAATCACATTAAGCAAGAAAAAAATCAGTTAGTTGGTTCTTTAGTACTCAGTTTAAAATTTCTGTATGTTAAATTATGGGCATGGGAGGAGAAAAGCTAGCTCTAATTGTGTGTCATTTATATGACTCTCCTCATTACATTTTTAATTTTTTTTAAATGTACGGATATATAAGTACGCTCACAAAGCACTTTGGACCACAGGTCCTTCAGTTGAGAGGGGCTGCTCATTTGAAGTATAATTATGATACCTTACAAAGTTAATGAATGCCCCAGAGCACATTCAACAGACTGATTCTTGAATACACAGTTTAATGTGGCTGAACTTCTGCTCTAACTGAACTTTTCTAAAAGCACCCACAGGATAAAAGCATCTTTAGGAACTTTAAAATGAATCTTTAGAATGTTTGTGCATGCCTAAAACATACAGAGTTTAGAAAGATAGCCTGATTCCTGGGGTAGGGAGCCAGATGTAGAGGTAAATGGATTCTGGTCATAGCAGGCCTTTGCCAGTGGGTCACAGGATAAACTGCCTGATTTTTCTGTATCTCTCTTAGCTCATCTGTAGACTGGGGACTGGTGGGTGTGGAGAGGGGCTGATAACCAAAACGCCTAAAACCAAAATGTTTTGGCTTAAACTTTAAATTTGACTTAAACTTTAAATTTGGAAATTGAAATTTGGAAATAATTCATGTAAGGCAGAGTTCAATTCCTTCATGACCCAATTCTCCCCTGCTGTGGTTATCTTTCATGATAAGTACTTAGGGCTGGCAGCGCTCTAATTCTTTGAAAGGTGGTCACTTAAATGTACTCAGAACCATCGTATCTGACAAAGCCAATTTATAATCTGCCCATACTGATGGATGGGTGTCTTTGTAAGCGTGTACTTTGCCATGCTGCTGGCCTAACCAGTTTGTAAATAGTTTCATCCTCTCAGAAACTCTATCTTTTCAGAGAATTAAATGTCTGCAGAAGAGGTGGGGAATATCCTGGATCTACTCATATGAAAAAAGGAGTTTTGAACAATACTTGAATACTTCATTTTGCCCATTGAAGGATTCTAGGAAGTACTAAAGAGTACAGGAGATCAAATATACAGTAGAAGCTAAATTACAATCAGCATCTCTGTGCACATTATTAGTGTTAGTTTTTATTCTTACAAATGCTGCTGCTGAAAACAAGACAAGATTATAGTGTCCCTAGTTTTTTGGATGAGAAATGTGACTAAAGCAGTACAAATAACACAGATATCTTAGCATGGAATTTAATTTACAGTTCTCACAACATGACCAAGAAGTCATGTGAACTTATTGCTGTAACCCGGTTCTGTTCTTCTGTTAGTTACACTGATCTGTTATGCCACATATGAATTAAACTGGTAGCTTTAATGGTTTCTCTTCAGTTTAAAGCACTAGTTTAATGAAAAATATATTTTTCCCTAATAACATCAGTCAAACTGGTGTTTTAGCACTGATGGTATGCAATCATAAGAAACCAGAAGCTTCAGTACTGTGTCACTGAAGAAAAGTAGGCTTCTGCTATTAGCTTATTTATTTTAATCCTCTTTGTGACATTGCTGCATCTGCAGAGACATTTGACATGTCAGATTTTACTTATCTCCAGAATCTGGTATATCTCTCCTTTTTATAAGCTTATACATAATTCATACACTACTGTGCAGGTTTATATGCAGATATAAACCTGCACAGTAGTGTATGAATTATCAGCAGGCAAGAGCCCTGTAAAACTTTAGTGGGAGAGAAGTCACTATTTTGTGGGAGACAAATGAGCCCCAGAGCTGTTTACGACTAGTGCAGCCACTCTGATTCCCAGGTGGCTGCCTGGTTGGAGCAACTGCCTTTGTAAACAACACTTTTGCAATCAGGTGTTCACCGCTTAATATTTAAGCAAAGTGTTTCATGTTTGAACAGTAAAATTCCTTTGAGAGCTGAGCTAGGATTAATGCAACATGAAAACTAGTATATGTATGGTGAGAAGCAGCAGAAAACTTCTTATTGTCAGACCGCAATTTACAACCTCCTCAGAAAACTGCTTTGGGGAGCCATGGTTTTGGGTTTTTTTGGCTTTTTGTAAGCTGACTTTTATGGAGAGAAAAGGAAAAATAGTTTATAAAGAATTTCATCATAGCTGAAAGGTGAAGTCCAACAGCGAAACAGCACTGCAACACAGAATAATTTAATTAGGATGCCTGATAGCAATGCGATTTGGAAGAAAGGCAGCTGCTGTGTACACATTTGGCAGCAAGTCTGCAAAATGAATGCTGCCATGCAACGGCTTTTTCCTATGCATGAAAGGGAAACTCATACACACCCTTAGCTAAATCTCAAATCAGCCAAGGAAGCTTCTTAGTCATACACTTTTGTTCCTTCCCTTTCCAGTTCTAACATCAGAGAACTATCCATTTGTATACTGTATTAAGAAATGAACATTTAGCAGATAATACCATTATAACACATATCCCCTGATTACAAAGCACTAATGGCCTGGCCAAACCACAGAAAGGAGCTCTAATATAAGCAGGGAATTTGAAACTGTGTGGACTCAGCATATGGGTGCTGCGTTCATAAGCTTAAATAGTGGTGGGGATTTTCAAAGGGAAGGATGGCATCTGTATGGTCCTACCCATTTCACTGGCCCCAAAGACTGACAGGAGATCAAAACAAATTGCACAGCTTATACAAATAAGCAAAGCCGTAAGCTAATCAACACACTAAAACATTAACACAATAAAAACCACCTACAAATGGAACCACTAACTATACTGCTAGTACATCACAGCATCCATATAATATCTGAGGGCATGATTGCTGATGGCTGTGGACCATAGCTCATAGCAGGGGACATTGTAGAAAAAGAACCCAGACTTCCTCAAGCATTTCCATGCCTGACAGATACCACACCTCTCTTTTAACTGTAGCTCAACATGGCATGTTACTTCTGGGCTAGGGACAGACATTCAAAAAGCCTGAGTCTGAATTGATTCAATTTTTGCAGGTTAGTTTAACCTGCAAAGCTTGAACCAATTTGGAGGTGGACAGACATTCCTTTTCCATTCTAGAAATGCAGGCACATGCCTTCAGTGGCTCAGGCTAGATGCCAGGGGGAACTAGAGCAGCCCTCCCTTCCCTTCCAGGGTACTGAGCTGGGGGGTGGGGAGGGGCCAGGCCCTGGCAGGATGCTCTGATTAGCCCAGCAGGGAATTAATAACAGTGTTTATCATCCCATTAAGAAAACAACAAAGGGACATTACAAGCTACCTGATGATTCTGCCTTTGTCACAGCAGGGACTGGAGCCAGCATGTGGTCTGCTAGCTAATACACAGATACCTCTCAGCAAGGCAGAGGGGAGGGGGGAATTCCTGCTAAACAGGGAGTGGTGAGGCAGAGAGTGGGGGGGCACCCTGCAAGTCTCTGTCAGAGCTGCAGCCAGGGAACAGAGAGGAGGGGCCAGTCCAGAGAGCATGCCAGGATGCTGCGGGAGTCTAACGGAACTTAAACCAGCAAGGGGTCTGGGACAGACATTGCATAAACCAGTTTGAGCCAAATCAGTTAAGTCTGATACTACATTCAACCAGGTTTATCTCAAAACAGTTTCAACCACTTTCAAAATGGTTTATGTGCACTGAACATGGTGTTCTGTTACAGGTTTAAACCAGTTTCTGATCACTTAAAACAGTTTGTGTGTAATGTCTGTCCCTAGCCCTGCTGACTGGCTTGTGGGGGTGCTGTCCTATTACCCATTGCTTACTCCTTGGGAATTGGGAAACAACGTTCCCTGCAGTTCAGTGATAAAAATTATGCAGACATTTAGCTGAACCATAGTAAAACTGCTGACAGGCAATTAGGACTTGAACCTGTAAAGTGCTGAAAACTCTGGTTTTGATTCAGCAAACTACTTAAGCGCATGCTTAACCTGAAGAATATGAATCCCATATTCACTCAAATACAAAAGGAGGTTTTCCTTCAGTTGGCATAGGAAAAAAAGCCCCTTGCCTTATAACTGTATGTAAGGAAATCTCACTGGATGCACTGTCTATCATTAAACTGACACCAAAAGCAACATGTGCTCAGCAATGAAAACCAGCATGAAGTTGATTAAATACAGCCAACACTGAGTATGACTATAAAATATATTGCCCACATTGGGCAAAAATGCTGATAGGAACTTACCACAACAAAAGGATAGTGTAGCCTGTCTGAATAAGACATATGGTAGTAGCCATTAAGCACAGTCCCCCCTCATACCTGACTCTTTCAAGTCATAGTGAGCTACAACATTGCATACAGTTCACCCAGATTCCTTCAGTCACCCACTCTTTTAGCCTGATGCATATAATTAGCATGGCCCCACCCTTCATAAGGTTGCCCTGCACCTCATCTGCATATACATTTTTAGACCATCCCAGGACTTGTAAAAAAAAACACCCAGGTATGGTCATGAGTGGGTGCTAATTAGCACTTGGATCTTTTGTGGCGAGTCCCTGGAGTACACACATACTGAGCAGTACTGAGCTCTGGGGTCACCATGTCTTGAAATGCTGTTGACTCTGTTGGGGCCCAGCCTAATGAACTATGTAATAAATCATGAGCCTTTGATTTCGGACTAATATCATGGACATGATAAGCAGTTTATACTGCATATAAGTAGGTGCTGCTCAAAAGTGTGTTTATGGAATACCTGTACTTAAACTTGGAGTAGTTTCAAAAAGGTAACATGCATCAATTCTGGATAAACTAATGCATGGGTACCATATGCAAATTGTTACAGCCATGAACACTGCATGCTCACAGAGGCTGGCCGGGGCACAGCAAGCTCCCGCAGGTGACAGAGGTGCTGTTGGTGCCGGGAGCATGGCAGCAGCAAGCAGGGAGCTCCTGCAGGCAGCCATGGCACTGTTGGTGGTGGGGGTCAGGGGTGGAAAGCGCTGACCACTGGTCGGCGACCACCCACAGACACCACTGGCGGTGGCCAGCAGTGATCACAGACCGCCTGCAGATGTTGCTGGTGGTGTTGGCAGTGAGGGAGGCGGGTGGCGACCACCCGCAGGCTCTGCTAGCAGTGTCAGCGGCACCTTTTCTCAGGGGGTGCACTGCCACGCTCAGGGGATGCACGTGCACTTTCTACATGTCGCCAGTGGTTACAGCCATGTTTAGTCCCAAGGTTTCTTGGGACACTCATGCCCTGTGCAAGCAGTGCTGCCTCTCATCACACAGCTCTGGCAAGTGCTGCCCATGGAGACAAAGAATGCAGCCTGGCCAGTCCATCTCTATCATACGGGACTCTGTATTAATTAACATATGGGAAACTGTATTAATTAACATGTTTATATGGCATTGCTCTTAGGAAAAACAGTTTTTAGGAACTCAGATAAGCATTCCTTAGTAATACAGATAAGCATTGCAAATATCAATCTCTTCAAGGTAAACTCAACTGGATTTCTGCAACACAACAGAGGCTATCAGGCACAAAGTAACACCTTTACAAAGTCAAATGTGCCAACAACACCTCACTGTAACTAAGTATCAGTATCCTTGCTAAGCCCCCAGCCCTTCCCAAGCACTTAGGCTACTGGTCTGTGAAGTAGGGGGCAAACCCCTTTGACTGTCTCTTAACCCTTAACTCAAATTGAATTTTGATTTGAACTGTGACCCAAATCAGTTAACACATTTTAGAAAATGGTGAGCATGTCTATAAACGGCCTTAGAGACTAACTTTGCCTTCTAGCTAACTTCAGACTAACATGGCTAACTACCTCTCTCACATTCCCAGTGCAAGTCTATTTGACAGGTCTGTAGGCAAGGTCCTAAAACTATCCTCACAGGAACTGTATAAATATTTTAACTAGTGGTGGCCTAGTACAAATCGTATTCCGCTCACCCACACCAACAAAGTGCTTGGGTAAACTTAGTTTATCTAAATAGTTTCTTATGTTATCACTGTGTTATCCAAATACTTACCAATGTTACCAAATACATTCTAAATCCCTACACAGAGCAACTGCTTGTATTGCTCTGAACCACAAGCAAAC
>NW_005842181.1:978646-986274 GCF_000455745.1 Alligator sinensis | reverse complement strand
ATTCCTGCTCTTAGCACAAGCACATTCATAGAAGCTTCAAGTGAAGTTGTCAATATTTATTTTCTAACAGTTTCTTCAGGGTCACTGGTGAAAAATGTAGGAGAAAAGTTTTATTTTCAGTTTCTGACTAGTGTTTTGCACATCTCAATTACAGAAATTGAGTGCATCTACACAAGGCTCTATGGTGTCATAGTAATGCACTATGGTACCATAGCATCCATTGGCAAAATCTGTGATGCTGCTGCTATATCGCCATAGCATTATAGTGTGTTGCTACAGTGACGTAGTGGCCAAAAATAACCACGTGTGGTTGGCATGGTGTAGTACAAGCTGTTATTGTGCCATCTTTTAGTACTTCCAAAAGGAAGTACTAAATGATGGCGCAGTAACAAAGGCAGTGTACAGACACGTGTAGATGTACCCATTATTTTAATTTTTGCCAAAAGAAAGGGAAAAAATATCAATAATTTGAACAAAAGCTAAAGGAGGGTGCATCTACACCTGTGCTTTAACTGCATGCTGCTTTACTGCATCAGGGACAGTACTATCTTACAGTAGAGTCATTTACTGTGATTAAATGTAAGTGTAGACACTGACCACAGGAGTAAATTGTGCCCAGTCAGCCCCACTAATGGGGGGGCCAGACTCGTGCCTGTTACATGGCTCCACACCCTCTTTCAGCACCCTCATGCTCCAGCTAGCCCCTCCACCACCCAGAGCCTGGGGCTAAACCCCCTGGTACCGCCTGCCAGCCCAGGTCTGCTCCGCCCTAGCTCAAACTGCTCCTGTTCCAGGTACATGTGTAGATGCTGTGCCCAGGATTAAATTACTTCAGCTCAAACTGCTCCAGAGCTTATTGCTTTGCATTCGGTGCATCTACATGTGCCACCAGGGGGCTACAATAACCACAGTTTATTGCTTCTGGGAAGCTCCCAGGCTTGTGTCTGCATGGGTGCCTAGACTGTAGCACACTGAGCCAGGTTGCAGCAGCCCTAGCTGGCAGGGGGCTGCTCCAACCAGGCTCTATGTGCTGCAGAGGGGCTGGCTGGGGCAAAAGGGTCCTTCGGGGGGGGTAGCTGGCAGGCAGCCCCAGCACTGAAGCACCCCAATGCCATAGCCAGCTGGTCATCATCTATATATACACTGGTGTGTACTAAAAAACTCCGCAGCAAGGTAGTACTTGTAAATATTACCCTGCTGCAGAGTTTATTACTTTCATGTGTTCCAATAGGGGCACGTGTGTACATGCTGAGATGCTTACTGTGCAGTTAATTAATAAACGTCTTGTGTAGATGTGCCCACTAATTACACATGTAGATGCACCTGGAAACAGCTAAAAATAAGAACTCTACAATGTTTGTAATTAAAGTACTGTACTCAAGTGAGGGAACATGGTCAGAAATAGTCTTTGCTGGTATTTCTCAAACTGGGGTACATGCATCTCAGAGTTATGCAGTACATTTTTAGAGGGTGAACAGGAGGAAAAAAAATGGATAAGCAGAAGGGAGAAAAGGGAAACATAAATGGAAGAGAGGGTACAAAAAGAAAAAAAAAAGAAATTTACAGCATCACTTAGGTTGTTGCAAGAGTCACAACTTGGTTGTAGTGACACAATGTTACTTTTCTTTTATTGCCTACAACATGGACTTGGGGAACACAAAATTTGAGAATCACTGGTCTAAACAAACAGAGTAGTCCACACTGATCTGTTCTGCTATCCAGTGGGTGCATCTACATGTGCATTTATGCGCCATTGCTCCAGCACATTAAATTTAGTACCTCTAATATGAGGTACTATATAAATGTGCAGTAGCCAGTGCTGATGCACAGTGGCAACAGTGCATGGTCTTTTTGTGATGCTTAATGTGCAGTAAACTAATTGTACTGTGCATTAGTGTGGTTTTTGCCGTGATGTATTACTGCACAGTAGAATTAGGAGAATCAGTCTCCTCTGCATTAAATGTTTCGTGTAGATGCGCCCAATGTAATAGGGCAATGTGTTATATGGTAGGCAGGCACACAGCTACCAACACATTTAAAATCACAGAGCAAGTCAAGTCATTTAACTTCTCAGTGCCTCAGCTGTAAAGCTGAGATATTAAAATACTTGCCTTTGCTAATTACTTTGGGATCTACAAATGAGAAGCTCAACTTACCTTATAGGATTTTTATTACATTAGTAGTATTAGTGTACTGGATTTATAAGTAGGATGTGTTATTTAAAGAGAAAAATACCCACTCTGAAGAATTTCCAGTCTAAGGTTCTAAAACTGTAATGGGATCATGGACATTTGAGGTCCAGGCCAACAGATTTCCACCAACTGCCAAATTACCCTATTAGATGCACCTTATTCTGTATTATAAACTGTACATAATAATGATGCAATGGTTTAGAACTTGAACTTTCAACAGAATCAAATATTATGGACATATACAGTCATACAAAATTCCATTGACTTTGGTTCTGGGATTTGGTCCCATTTCTGGATTGGAGCCTAAAGCACAACGTATTTACTTTGCAACATTTACAGTTTGAAATACTGTAGTTTAGTTTATAATGTCAACTTTGTTTATGCAGTTCTCATAAGTGTACTAGGCCCTTTGCTAATGTGAAATAAGAAAGGCATTGCCATGAGGACTTGAGTTTATGGACCCAACTCAGCAAAGTACTAACTATATGCCTAATTCTGGCTAATAACATGGAGTTGAAAAGGACTTAGAAAGTTATTTTATCCAACTCCTACACAAATGTTGGATTTGCTATTCCTAAGCCATCCCAGCTAAATGCCTATCCAGTCTCTTCTTGAATGCCACCATGAAGGAGACTCCAAAAGTGTGCGACTTCAACAGAGCTATTCATGCACTTAAAGTGCTTTGCTATGTCAGAACTTGACTAGCTAACTCACAAACAAAGTTACATTAAAACATATATATAATTTATATCCCTGACTTGTTTAACTCATGGTTGTTTTTACCCACATCTAGAATTTAACATAAGTTATATTAACACCTCTAAATTTTCCAACCAGCACACCCTTTACCCCAGAATGATTACATTATTTTACAGTTTCAAATAATAATGAACTATAAGCCAATGATAATTTTCTGGCAACTCTGCCACAATAAAACAGCAGCAGAATAGTTTACAATATCAATAAGCATTCATGCATCAGGCAAGTCAACAAGCTGGATTCCAGGTTCAGGTTCTTTGCTGTAGACATTTTGTTATGGATTAAAATCTCTATTTTGAAGTGTTTCTCTCTAAAGATTATACAAACCACATACTTTTGCTGGCAGCTTGCAATACGCAGCATACATTGCAAAACTCCCTGTATCTAATGCACTATTATACACATTGGCCAACAGTGTGGAAAGGTGCCAAGCACTATGAGTAAAGCAAGGGAGAGGATTTCACATGGCTTCCTGGCCAGCCAGCATGCTGCTGCTCCTGAGAAAGGGGGCACACATGCTGCTTTTTCTCCTTTCCCCTTCCTGGCTTGAGTGAGTGAGTAGGACCAGGTAGAAAGGCCCAGTATCCATCTGGCTTCCTGCATACTGCAGATATAAACACATGCGATGTATTCTCCTACATCAATTTCTTCTCTTCATCAGTTGTGCTACCATTGTGCTGCCTTCCAACCAAAGTTGCCAACTGTCTGTAAATTTATGGATAGTTAAAAATGCTTGTCTGTAAAGTTCATTTAAAAATTTGATCTGTCTGAAAAAATAAGAAACCATGAGCTTGACTGAAAATTGCCATCAGAATGCAGCAGGATGCAAGTGTTGATGGATAGACAGAATACAGTAGCACCATACCCTGCAGGGAGCACTCCATGAGCACTTTGTGGCTCACAGAAGCCTCTGTAGCCCCATCTTCCATCCCCTTAACCATGTACTGCTGATGCCTCCTGTCAGCTGTTGCCTCACTGAAAAAGCTGCTTGCCTCAAAGGCAGGCAGGGCTGTATGTCCCTAGAACAGGGAGAGAAGCAGAGTGCCTGGGATGGAGTTGTGGGGCCAGGAGGGGCTGGAGCCAGGATAAAGGGAGTGGGGCTAGCAGGGGCAGGGTTGAGGGGTGGGCAGGGGAGGAAGCATGCTGCAAGATGCAGTCAGAGGTGTCAGGGTGTGGGGATGAGTAGGGAACCCCTGGGGTAGGGGCAGCCAGGGCCGTCCCCAGTGGGGGGACAAATAGGGGCAACTGCCCCAGGCCCTGCACTTTGCGGGGGACCCATGGATCCAGACAGAGCAGCGGTGCCTCAGAGCTTGGCGGAGCAATGGCTGTGTCCAGCCACTCTCTTACCCACCCCGCTTATCAATTCACAGCAAAGTCCTTGTCGCAGATCTGGACGGAACTGAACTCGTCTGGCTGAATCAGCAATTCATCTTTCAACAGGCTGGATGCCCAACACTCACCGCTTCAACAAGAAATTCTTGGCGAATCTCTCTCTCATCGCCTGCGCCTCCGCGCAGGCTGCTTGCCATCTCTGGCATCTAAAACCTCGGCTCTTCTTCCCCTTCCAGGGAAAATGTTGATCACACCAACAGTCCTTTATACAATGTTTCCACCCGGCTGTTGTCAATCTCTGGTTGTCCGCCAACCGAAAAGACTTAATTGGCAATTAAGTCTTTTGTTATCTCAATCTGCTTGAGCACCTCATCGCTGTCAGCAAGTAATGGACACTTCACCAAAGTCCATAGTGGGCATTTAGCATCCTGGATGGGCGAACAGTCAAGGTGTCGCCCAGTTCCACAGGTCGGACAGAAAGTTCTCAACAAATTGGGTGCTTTTCCTGAACATTCCTATAACAGAGGCAGTGTCTCCCTGTTACAGTTACATTTACATTATGTAAAATGTATGTCAGTAAAAAGTTTGGTTATCCATAAAAAGTTTGCAGACGGTCAGTAAAAAATAATTCTTAGTTTACCAACCTTGCTTCCGTCCTACCTCAAAACCTAGGCTTCTCTTCTCTAGCACCACCCATGTCCTTTTAATACCTCCCACTCCATCCAAAACCAGAAGTGAAATAGGCTGCTGGATCAAGGCTGTGGTCAGGCAATCAAATAAGCCCATCTCAGGCTCATGAACCTGCCCAAGTCTATTCTTATAGTTTCATATCCTCAGTAGTGTCCCCAACTTCAGGAATCTCCACCATAAATCCTTTCCCCTTTCCCCTTCCTGGAGTAGCCAGTTGACTTTTTAACCCACTTTAAAATGTTTTATATTTACTGTTTCACAGACAGAGTGTTCATACATATTTACATAACACCATTTAACTTAGAAAAAGTTCCTGGGCCAAGATCTTCAAAAGTAACTAGTCGTTTTGGGTGGCTCAAAATCTTAAATAATTATTTAAAGGACCTGATTTTCAGAAGGTCTTGCATAATCATATGCTTACTCTAAACTTACTATGTCTTGCAATGGTGCCTTCAAGCATGAGGGGTTGTTCAGTGCAAACTCGCTCCTAAACTGAGAACTGTATAGCTGCACCTGTGCAATGCTACAGGTGGCTTAATTCGCACAGGAGAGGGCTAACTGATACTGTCACATTTGTGCTAATTTGGCTACCAAAAGCACTGTGCAGATGATGCTATAATGCTTCTGGTTTAGAAGGTGGCCTGCATGGAGCAGAAAAGCCTTCTTGAAACTGCCGCTGCTGGGTACTGTAAGGTTACTTTGTAGAAATAGCCATGGTGTAAAAATCAGACCCCAGAAAAGTGTTTCTATTTGAATATCCAAAAATTGAATTTAAAAAATGTTAACCCTGAAGCCTTTTGTGTGGTTTATTTTGCTTGTTCAATTATATCATGAGAGTCTGCCTTTGTCAACGCTTATTGTCTAGCTGCGAATCAAGACACTCTGTCAGCTTCAAGAGTGATAGAAGCTGAATTCTCATCTCTGAAACTGAAGATAGAACTGGGCCTTTTGCATGGGCGACTGGTGCCTCCAGAGTCTGGGGGGGCACCAGCAGCCAATCGCCGACCAGGGTGGGGGTTCCCCCAGCAGCCAATCACAGCGCTTCTCAGTGCCCCCCTTATGCTCCCCTACGCATTGCCTATGGCCCTTTGGGAATCATTCTGATGTCACTGGCAGAGGGTTTAACTCACTGATTATAGTACAGTACTGTGGATTTGAGAACAGAACTGGGTTCCTAGTCTTTAAAGTACCATCACCAAAGAATCATAGAATCAAAGAAAATTAAGGTTGGAAAGGACCTCAGAAGACTATCTAATCTAACCCCCTGCTCAAAGCAGGACCGTCCCCAACTAGGGCATCCCAGGCAAAGTTTTGTCTAGCCAGGTCTTAAAAACCTCCAAAGATGGACAGTCCACCACCACTCTGGGTAATCTGTTCCAGTATTTTGCTACCCTCCTAGTGAGAAAGTTTTTCCTAATATCTAACCCCAACTTCCCTTGCTGCAACTTGAGACTGTGGCTCCTTGTTCTGTCATTTGCCACCACTAAGAACAGTCTAGCTGCATCCTCTTTGGAACCCCCCTTCAGGTGTTGTTGAAGGCTGCTTTTAAATCCCTTCTCAGTCTTCTCTTCTCTAGACTCAATAAGCCCTATTGCCTCAGCCTCTTCTCAGAAGTCATTATTTTCACTGCTCTCCACTGGATGCTCCAATTTGTCCACAACCTTTCTGTATCCTGGGGCCCAAAACTGGACACAGTACTCCAGATATGGCCCCACCAGTATCAAATAAAGGGGAAGAATCACTTCCCTTGATCTGCTGGTAACACTCCTACCAATGCAACCCAGTATGCTGTTAGCCACCTTGGCAACTGGAATACTCTGTGCTGGTCCGGAACTGCAGAGAGCAAATCAGGAAAGCCAAGGCTGTGATGGAACTCCAGCTAGCTACAAATATTAAGCAAAATAAAAAGTCCTTTTTTAGATATGTGGGGAGCTGGAGGAAAAGCAAGGGCAACATTGGACCCCTGCTAAACCAGATGGGGCAACTGACAACCGACGCCCAGGAAAAAGTGAACTTACTAAATGGGTACTTTGCGTCAGTTTTCCACCAGTCCCATGGGACGGCCCTGCCCACTATGGGTCAGGAGGCCCAGGTGAGGGAGATTCCTTGCCCTCCATCGAAGCTGACCTCATGAAGGAACACCTTGACAGGCTGGATACCTTCAAGTCAGCCGGCCCTGATGGGTTACATTCAAGGGTACTCAGCGAGCTGGCGAGCATCATAGCTCAGCCCCTGGCATGGATCTTTGAGAGCTCTTGGTGCTATGGTGAAGTGCTTGATGACTGGAAAGGGCCAATGTCATGTCTATCTTCAAGAAAGGGAGGAAATTAGATCCGGCAAACTACAAGCCCATCAGCCTGACCTCTATCCTGGGGAAGGTCTTGGAAAAGATTATCAAAGAGGCCATCCTTAACAGACTAGCTGATGGCAATATCCGGAGGGATACCAAGCATGGGTTTGGTCAAGCAAGACTTACCCACAACAATCTCATTTCCTTTTATGACCAGGTGACTTATCACCTGGACAAGGGGGAAGACATCAACATTGTATATCTTGACTTTAGAAAAAGCCTTCGATCTGGTCTCCCACGATCACCTCTTGGCTAAACTGGCTAACTGTGGCCTCGACCTCACCATGATCCGCTGGCTGGGGGAA
>NW_005842181.1:964591-978271 GCF_000455745.1 Alligator sinensis | reverse complement strand
AGGATGTAAATGAGCCTTCAGTGTGATGCTGCGGCTAGTAAAGCGAGCAAAACACTGGCCTGCATCCATAGAGGCTTCTCAAGCAAATCCTGGGACGTCATTTTCCCATTGTACTTGGCCTTGGTGAGGCCGCAGCTGGAGTACTGCGTCCAGTTTTGGGCTCCACAATTCAAAAAGGATGTGGAGAAGCTTGAGAGGGTGCAGAGGAGAGCCACGTGCATGATCAGAGGTCAGGTCACCTTTTGAAGAGAGGCTGAGAGCCATGGGGCTCTTCAGCCTGGAAAAGCGCAGGCTCAGGGGTGATCTGGTGGCCACCTATAAGTTTATTAGGGGTGCTCATCAGGATCTGGGGGAATATCTGTTCACCAGAGCACCCCAAGGGATGACAAGATCGAACGGTCACAAACTCTGCCACGACCAATTCAGGCTGGACATAACAAAGAACTTCTTCACTGTCCGAGCCCCCAAGGTTTGGAATAGACTGCCGCTGGAGGTGGTTCAAGCACCCACTTTGAACGCCTTCAAGATACATTTGGATGCTTATCTTGCTGGGATCCTATGATCCCTGCTGACTTCCTGCCCCTGGGGCAAGGGGCTGGACTCGATGATCCTCCGTGGTCCCTTCCAGCCCAAATGTCTATGAAATCTATGAAACTAGAGCATACTTTTGGCTCATATTCAGCTTATTGACTACTGTAACCCCCTAATTTTTTTCTTTAGAGCTGCTGCCCTGCCAGTAAGCCCCCAGCCTGTACAAGTGCATGGGATTGCTGTGTCCTAAGTGCAGGACTTTGCACTTGTCCTTATTGAACCTCATAAGATTTCTTTTGGTCCCATCCTCCAATTTGTCTAGGTCTCTCTGAATCCTAACGCAACCCCTCCAGCATATCTACTACTCCCCCCGCCCCCTCCCAGCTTGGTGTCATCTTCAAACTTGCTGAAGGTGCACTCCACCCCATCTTCTAGGTCACTGGTGAAGATATTGAACAAAACTGGCCCCAGGACTGACCCCTGGGGACTCCACTTGATACCAGCTGCCAACTAGACATCAAGCTATTGACTACTGAGTCTGATTATGATCCAGCCTGTTTTCTATCCACCTTACAGTCCATTCATTCAGCCTGTACTTCCTTAGCTTGCCTGTGAGAATGTTGTGGGAGACCATTCAAAAGCTTTGCTAAAGTCAAGGTATACCATATCCACTAGTCTCCCCACATCCACAGAGCCAATTATCTCATCCCAGAAGGCAATCAGGTTGGTCAGACATGATTTGCCCTTGGTGAATTCCATACTGATTGCTCTTTATCAATTTCTCCTCCAAGTGCTTAGAAATGGATTCCTTGAGAATCTGTTCCTAATTTTTTCCAGGGACTGAGGTGAGGCTGACTGGTCTGTAGTTCTCTGGATGCTCATTTTTCCCTTTCTTAAATATGGGGCACTATATTTGCCCTTTTCCAATTTTCCAGGATCTCTCTCAATTGCCACAAGTTTTCAAAGAAGATGACCAGTGGCTCTGCAATCACATCAGCCAACTCCCTCAGCACCCTTGGGTACATCCCATTTGGCTCCACGGGCTTATGTCCAGCTTTTCTACATAGTCCGTAACGTTTTCTGTTACTGAGGATTCATGCACCCATTCTACAGCTAGAAGGGCAGCAGCATAACTAGTGGTTAGTTACTGTGGCATAAGCCCTGAGTTTAAGGGGGTGCCCAGGGTGATGGGAGTCAGAGTGGCCCTTGGGGAGTAGGCAAAGCAGGGCAGTATTCAGTGAGAGTCCAGGAGTCAGAGCAGCACCCAGTGAGGAAGCTGAGGGCTGACTTGAAGGTAAGTGCTACTAAATTCAGTGTTGCCATGTCTGGGGGGCATTAGCACCCTGGCTACTGGCCATGCTAACACCTTCCCCTGGGGCTACTGGGGTTCATGCCCAGGGCACAAATGTCAGCAGTTACGCCTCTGCAGAAAGAACCATTGTGATCACCTACTCATCACTTCCAGAATGATGTGCAAAATGTCCAGAGTGAATTGGAGGAAATGACAGCTGGAAAAACTATTCTTTTGGCCAATCAAGCATATTTGTATAAAATTCAGTGCGTCACAATGAATTTGGTGCCCCACTGAGTTACCTTAAGAGGAAGAACCACACTTTATATCATATATAATCCAATCCTGGACTGCCTGGGTAAAAGATCCTTGTATGCCTTTATGCATCTATTAACTGGGTTCTATTCCATCCAGGAGAACTGAAAACAACAGCAGACTCTACCTATGAAACAGGGTGTATGTGCTCGAAAGCTTTCAAAGAACAATATTTTTAGACTATTTAGCTGGGCTAATAAAAGAGATCACATTTACCCAAAGAACCTTGTCTGCCTATGTCCTTAGAGCAATATGGCTACAACCAACACCCCCAAAACATTAACTGGGAGTACATGAAGAATACATTAGGGAAGTATGAAGAGTCAATTTCTTATGCCCCTCTTTCACCCTGCATGAAGTAGCTTAGCCGACTGCTGCTATAATTTCATTCTTGGCTAACCTTGGCTGGGGAATCTGTGACCGAGGAAATGTTGGACTGACAGCCAGATTGGTAAACAAATTATCTATCAGCACCTGCCAAATACCTCAGAAAAGCCAATGAAATATTTATGTGGGCTGCATTCACATTTCTGTGGTTTACTCTTGGAAACCAATTGATCTTTTTCAGGCTTCTGTCCCAGAGCTGGATGTCTTCAGCCATGTCATTAAACCAGCCTGATTTGAATAGGAAAAGTCCCAAATTGATACACACTGAAAGGTCTGGGGAATAAATATTTAGGTGCATTAGCTTTAAGGCTGATCATTGTCTCCCACAACTTACTTTCTGTATAGCCAAGGAGAAATGGACATTTTATAAAATTTTGACCTCTTGACTACACCCCACTTAACTTTTCTTGCCAATTACTTTTTCAGCTAAAAGGTGTAGATCTGCACAATTCACCCATACAACTAATAAAAAGATAATTGAGAGACAAGACTTCCTGTCTAAAATAATGAACCATATTAAAGCAATTATGCTGTTAAATCAGAACATCCATATATAGAAACTGTAGTAACAAATAAACATCTGGCAAGCTGTATCTTTGCACTAATTGCAGTAGCTAAACCTGGAGGCAATTAATGACCTGTTTGTTTTCCAAAATTTCAGTAAAATGTTTTGGCAAAAACTTAATCTGTCTGCACAGAATGTCTTTTTTCCTCCCATATGTTGCTTGATCTATCCCAGAAATAAACCTCTTCTAGTTCTAAGGCTCTGAAGCAACTGTACTAATCCTTTCCATGAAAGAAGAGATAATTGTTCCAAATCCCTAAAAGTCAAGAACACTGCTAAAGAGAAAGCAACATGAAATGGTGGGAGCTCTACATACTAGACACTGTGAGGACCTAGAGCCCACAAGACAAAGATCGAGAACCACTCTTTGGGCACGGACAGAAGTGAAAATTTTCACCCTATCTGGCCACAGGAAGTGGTCTATAGCTGTGACCAAACAGAACTGCACAGCTGCAGACCACTTCAAAAACAGTAAAAATCTGAACCCTGATTACATGAAGCTTCAGATGAAGATAATTCAAAACATAGTGTCTTTTGTAACTTCTGCCTGCACTGCCTTCCAGTCTATTGCTGTTTTCAGAATGGGAGAGGGAGAAAGGAAGCAGAGGGAGTTTGGTCTGGGATAGCTTGAATTCACCCATCCCACCCTCCAGCATGGGCTAGGGAACCTTTAGAACAGCGGTTCCCAAACTGTGACTCGTGACTCCAAATAGGGTTGCAAAATCAGCAGTTGGGGTAGCGAGATTTCTGCACCCATTTTTGCACATGGCTGGACAAGCTCCAAGCAGCAGCTGCCTCCACAGCCCAGCGGCCAGGACTCAGTGCAGGAGGGAGTGCTGTACCATCATGGCCAGGTGAAGTGTGGCACCAGGAGCGGTGTGGAGCTGTGCCCCCCTGATGCTGGCCAGGCAGGGAGTGCCTCAACTTGATGGCCATGGCAGCGCAGTGCTCCTTTCTCCATTAGGTCCCACCCACTGGGTTGCGGGGCCCCCGGGAGAAGGACAGAAGGGTAGGAAGCCCCAAACCAACAGCAGATAGCCTGCATCCTCCCCCCCACCCCCACCCTACCATGGGCTCTGCTCCAGCTATGCCACCCAAAGGGAAAGGAACAGAGGGAGGGGAGGCAGAAGCCAGGCTCTACACTCTGCTCTGGCCATAGCAGCTGCTGCCTCCCACAGGCGGCAGCCAGGGCTTGGGTGCTGCTGGGTTGGGGGGAGGGCAGAGGACTGCGGGCCCTGGCTCTGGGGCACCTGAGGGGAGTGGGGGGATGCAGGTTGGGAGGGAAATGTGGCAGGGGGCTATGGGTTGGAAGTGAGAGGTACTGGCAGCATCAGGGGGCTGCAGATCAGGAGTGTGGGGCACCAGGCAGGGTGGAGGACTGTGGGTTGGGAGGGGCCATGCTGAGGAAATAGGGTCATAAATGGGGTCATGTTGAGGAAAAGTTTGGGAAGCACTGCTCTAGAACATGCTCCCTCCCCCCTTCCCGTTCTGAAACAGGGAAAAGCTGGGAGGGAGGATGGACTGTTGCTAGGGGAAACTGGCTGCAGACTGGCAGCCAGCAGTGCAGGGAGCTATACTTCTGTCTGAGCCCTTTGTTTTTTGGTACAGAGAATTCATCCCAGCAGCTTTACAGTCCCTGTGACTTTCTCTCTTTCATTGCAACTCTGTGTTAACAGGGTTAATATATGGTCCTCTGCTTGATAAAACTTACCTGCTATCTTTGCTGCTTAGTTATGAAGAGAAAGAAATGCCTTAGATTTTTAAAAATCATATATTTTGCATATATAAACAATCATGTTTATATATATGCATTTTATATACATATGAATAGGTATAAAATAAAGCACAGGCTCAGTTTTATTAACATATTCCATGCTAGATTCTCATGTTCATTTGGTTTATATTTTAATCAGATCATTTACAGCTTCCTCTCTTTTTATAAAAAGTCAAACATATTTGGAAATACATGTCCTGATAGTTTATCAGCAATTAAAAGTTATCAGGACATCCCACTTCATTTACTTGGTTGGCAAAGCGTATGCATTCTATTCAAAAGTTTTTCTAAACCTATCCTAACCATGTAGTTGGTCCAATAAAAATATTACCCACAAAAATCTTTGCATCTCACAAAAAAGCTGCTGTTAATTTAAGGGTTAAATACAAGTAAAAAGCAAAAGAAACTCTTCTGTAGGTCCCAAATCACTTAAGCATGTGCTTAAGTTTAAGTGTGTGTTTAAATGTTTTTCTGAACTGCAGCATAATGAAGTTATCAACCTAAGACTGAAACAAAAGCTCTAGCCAGCACTAATGAGCTGGTAATTATGGAACAGCTACTATAGCTACCATAATATTAATTTGCAAAATGTAAAACTATATGCTCCTGTCTCCTTAGGAAAACAAAGCTTCCTTAACTTCAGGAGTGAGAGTTGAGTCAGGCTGATGAACAGCTATCAGTATATCAGAATTCAGAGCATCTCTACTGAATTCTGTAGAATTAATCTATATTTTCGTTAGTGAAATTGTCAGCAAATTTTGGTCCAACATTTTTTTCTACTGAAGAAACTAAAAGCTTTTCCTGGGAATATGACCTAGCACAAAATTGAATATCTTGGTATTTGGCAAAAGTAGAAGTTTCAGAGAAAAGCAATGCAATTTATCTATCAGGAACATGGAACAATTCTTTGAGGCAAGAGAGAAAAGACTGAGCAGGTCTACATGTTCACTAATGCACATTAAAAGTAGTACCACTGGGCATTTATACACATACATTTGTCTGCTCCAATGCACCAGAAATCCAGTGCATTGGATGCACGCAAGCTGACGTGCCTACCGCTGTGTTGTGTGCATTTGTAGAATGGTGAAATGTGCATCAGTGCTGAGAAAATGGTGGTGGCGTGACACCTTTGATGTGCTTTAGTTAAAAAATGTGCTGCCCCCATTTTCTCAGTGCTGATGCACATTTTGTCATTTATAAAAATGCATGCACCGCAGTGCAAACATGTACAAGTGCCCATTGTGAAGTACTAGAAAAAGGCGCATTAGCCTAGTTTAATGCACATTAGCAAAAGCGCACATTTTTTGTGATGCTTTAACATGCATTAAAGTAAGCTAACACACATTAAAGTGCATGTGTGGATGCACCCACTATGTATTTATTATGTATGTACTTAGAAAGTAGTTCTAAATTTTGAAAGCTAGCTATAGGTTTTGCCCACATCATTTTTATTAAGTGTGCCCATACACGAGCACCGAGGAATTCCAGCGTGTCGGAGCAGCCAGCGCACGTGATTAACTGAGTCTGCTGGAGCGTGGCAATTGCCATGCTCCAGCAACCTCCTGCCTTTCGTGTATCAGCACCCCACTTAAAAATGACGGCAGGGGATGCTTGAACTAAAGCTAGTCAAACGAGCTTTAGTTCAAATGCCCCCGCCACCATTTTCAAGCACAGGGACACTGATACAGGAGATGCAGCGGTGCTTTAATTAGAGTGGCTCTCACAGCTGCTCTAATTATAGTGCTCCCCCCTCCCCTCCCCCACCTGCCCAGCCCCGGAGCAGATGTAAAAGTGCCCAAAGGCAGTTGGGGAGGCTTGCAGGGCTTTGGAAATTCCAACTGAGACAACAGGAGACTTGATACAAGGAGAGGAAATAGTGAAATGACCTAGAGAAGTAGAAATCAGATGCAACTATTTAACCTGGGAGGGTAAAAACACAAGGTGACATTGCATTAAAAGACTACAATTAAAGCCTGAGAAGAGGAATTCCTGTGTGCCACCCACTGTTTTTACCAGAAAAGCCACCCAGTTCTTTCAGCACAAAACAACCCTCCTCTCATCACTTTCTCATGATTCCCATGAACTCCCCTGGCACCTTTCTGTATTATTTTGTTGTGTTCCATCTACTTTGTATAGAGAGTTATGCTGTGGATATATGGCTGCTTCCTTTCAGACAGTGATTTCTACAGATGGAAAATATTCTACTTTCTTGAGAAAAAGAAGCATTACCAGTTGTTGTTGAAAGTGCTCACTTATTATATGAAGACACACCCACCTACGGTTGCTCTCTATGCTCCATGAAAAGACAGTAGTGGAACAAAGACAGCTTGATTATTGTCTATTCATGGCATTCCTTCTTGAGTTCTGCATGGATTTTATCTTCAGATTCAATCCAGATTATTTTCAAATCATGTTTTTTAACTTCCTCTTTGAAGTAGATGTTGAGTATTTGCTTCTAAAGTAGCATTTGCAGATTGGGATTGCTGAAAAACATTTGCTAAAAAAGGGTGTGAATGGTTCACA
Source organism: Alligator sinensis (assembly GCF_000455745.1). Taxonomy (NCBI): domain Eukaryota; kingdom Metazoa; phylum Chordata; order Crocodylia; family Alligatoridae; genus Alligator; species Alligator sinensis. The sequence continues at coordinate 970,885 of NW_005842181.1, read as the reverse complement.
GACCTGTCAGAAACCATCTGTTTGAGTCTATTAACTGGTACATTCCCAGCTGTGGCCGTTCCAAATTCCTAAATTACACAAGTTTATGCCTTATTACAAGTCTGATAGCAGAAATCTCACTCTATAATAGGTCTATTTATGAAAAACTGTAAAATCTGTTCCTATGATGAATTAAAGAAGCCCTTTAAATGAACAAAACAATGAGGTACACATTTTATAGTTTGAAATGTATGCTCTTATTGGTACCGGCATAATGCAGAACACAATTTACTACAAAAATATTCTGGATAAGTTAATATACCACACTACCTAGATGATGGGTAGGAGTTTGTACCAGAGGGCATTATATTCCCATTGAAAAAAATATTACCAGAATGGCCCTGTGTGTTTTTCAGTGGATGTGCAACTCTACCTTTACATGTACAGAATCTAAATTAAAGGCCATAGGCTATGCTACACATTCTCTGAGCAATCAGCCATGTACCAGTTGCAGATAGCTACTGGACATTTAGGCATCCATGGAACTGATTTTTTTGTCACACTAATGTAAACAATTAAAAAGCACTGCTATATAAAATGGTTATAGACATATTTGCAATTAATGATCAGTGGGCCTAGAAACAGAAAGCTTTAGTCTTGTGGTGCTCAACCTCCAGTCTGAGGGAGAGATCCAACTTGCAGTGCCAAGTCATCTGGCCCAAGGCTCCCCACAGCCTGGAAATTTGGTGATGGGAGAGTGGTGACAGCACTCTCCTGCTACCAAATCTCCAAATCCATGGGTACCTGATCCCAGTGCACAAGGCCACAGGGGTGGTGCTGGGACACAGGGCCCAATCTCAGTGTAGGGGGCTGGAAGCAGGTAGTGCTGGACCCATGGGACCCAATCCTGGTGTGAGGCAGGTGGAAGGGGGCAGTGTTGGTCCCCTGGGAACTAATCACAGCACGAGGTGGGTAGAAGTGGTCAGTGCGAGCCCCCCCTGGACTCAAACCTGGCACGAGAAGGGGTGGGAAAGGGCAGTGCCAGCCCCCTAGGGCCCAATCCTAGCACAGGCCAAGGAGGGGGCAGTGCTGGGCCCCAGGACATGACCTGGCCCACAGATGGGCTCTGGGCCACTTATTTGACCTGTGAGGCCAAAAGGTTAAGCACCACTGGTCTAATCCATTGAAAAACTTATTCCCTGGCTTTCTAGTGAAGATGGAGTAATGCACTCATTTTTAGTAATAATAAAATGTGTTATTCTAATACTGCAGGTCAACTTACACTTGTCTCAGCAGGTAACATTTTCAAACATGTTAAACTGAAATCCTGTTGATCATCAATAAGTGCTATAAGTCACTTTAAAATCCAGCTAGGCTCTTAATACATAAGGGCAATTTTCTAAAAGTATTTGGGTAGGAAAAGATATACGTAAGTATCTGGCAAGATTTTGAAAGGTATCTCAAAAGTATCTCACTACAACTGATATAAACACCTTTAAAAGTATAACCCTAGGCACTTTTGCAAATTTTACCTGGCATCTTTTACTTCATCTTTTGGTATCTCACAGACTGCTCCAAAATAATGCAATCAGGACATTTTGAAAGAAGTGTTTGAATCCTACCTTTTAAATGATACTATGATAACAAATGTTACAGATAGAAGCATAGCTGGAAGTTTTGATCCCTCGGCAGCAGCAGTGTACAGGGCAATAGTGTCTGTGTCACTGCTGCCACTAGCAGCACTAACTGGCAGTGGTGGCAGCTGCTATTTTTGTACTCCTCCCTGCTGCAGTCAGTGCCCAGTGCCTCATGTCCCTTTGCCCCACTTAGTAATGCTACTACCTACAGAGGTACCCCTTGTTTTTAATGGGCATGAATCTCTAACACCAGAAGTTTAAGAAAGATTAACTGTCAAAATCATGAAAGTGGAAAGAAACACAATAGAGATGTGAGTGATATCATTTAAGGTCCAGTGTCTCAAATGTTGTCATGATAGAATACTGTGAGCAATAAAATGCTTTCAGAAAATTTAATTTTTTCTAAGTACTCATCTCAGACCAGCCATCCAAAATGGAATATTCAGTTCAGTGACATTAAATTACCTGTGGGAACAGATCTGTGGGACTGCTTTGTAAGAGAGAGGTTGAGAGGGCACGCTTTCTGCATGTGCCTATTTGCAGCCTATTTATTTTTATCTTTGCGATGCACTTGGTGATCTGGGAGAGTAGCAGCTCTGTTCAGTATTATGATTTTCTACATCTTATTATTGTGTGCCTGGAGTGGATCATGCAGATCACAGGCAAATATGAACGTATTCTACCATAAAAGATGACAACTTTCTTGTTGTGACTATATTTTGCCTTCCAACAAGTGTTTTATTGTGGTTCCCTGTGAAGAAATGCATGGCTCTATAAACATGTAAACAGCCTGATTTTCAGAGGTAATAAGCATCTCTGAAAGGCAAATCTAATGGTGTGCAGACATGACTTAAAAGTGTACATAATTAGTTCAATGCACTAGGAATTACATGCATAAATCCCAGTGCAATTAAGTGAGACTAACACTCTAATGTTCTGACTTACACTTATCAAAAGCAGGGACACTGAGAGTTCTGGATATCAGATCTACAAGCATCACCTAGCTATGCCCTTTATATTGCAAAATCTCAATACAATGAGCAAGCCTGTCAATTATACTATGAAGTATATTGTGTTACATGTATCTCAGTGCCCTCTGCTGGAAAGAATGGCAGAGTAACTTACAGGAAACAGCTGGTCCTATTGCTTAAATTTAAAAATGCAGACTTGTTTAAAGCAGGGGTGTAGGTTGTAGCCGTGTTGGTCTAAGGACACACGCAGACAAGGTTCTTTGGGTGAACCTGATAACTTTTATTACACCAACTTAAATAGTTGGAAATATTTTTACATAAACATTTTTCCAACTATTTAAGTTGGTCTAATAAAAGCATACAGCTTTAAACAATACAGCATAAACAGCAGCATTGTTTGAACTGAGATTTCTGCCTTGGGGTCAGTTACTCAGCTGTGTCTTCCAGCAGCTCAGCAGCATCAGAGAAAGGCTATCATTTCCTACTTGCTAGCCTGTTCCTAGCAAGTGGGATTCAATACCTTTTGTTTTCTATACCCTTTTATTTATTTAAAATGACAAGGGGCTGGGAGGGAGGAGGGGGCTGGGATGGAGTGCCACCACTTAATGCCCCATGCTGCTGCTGTTCTGCCTCTTGCAGGGACTGGGGTAGGGGAGCCAAGGGGCCTCAGCTCCTCCACCCTCTGTCGGGTCCTCAGCACAGCTCTGGAATCATGGTGGTGCTCCCCCATTCTTGGAGCACTCTGATTGGCTGTTTCCACCAGCCAATCAGAGTGTGAATAAAGCATTACAGACAGACAGATGGATGGGCTTAGGCTTTTATAATATTAGAATATTCATTCGTTCCTTTCAATTTATTCCTCCCCCAAAATCCTCTTTTTGTTTTCTATTTCGAGTCTTTTCCCCCAGAACAGAAATCTGTGCTTTTTCTCACAGCATGCATTCCATTCACTGTGTAGAGAAGGACAGCATATATTGCATATTATAATATAGAATGTATTCAGGAACACATACTACATACATTTCTATATTTTGTTTATTACATGAATACATACATAACATAAATACACATATATACAATTATCTACATATATTACATAAATCAGATTACATTACAGAAGAACACACAGATTTTTCAGCACAGCAAGGCAAACACATTATGAAACACACCATGAAGTATGCTGGAAAGGCAGCTGGCAAGCCTTCAGGGAGGGATGGAAGAGGTGGGTAGAGGGAGAGCTGTAAGTCTACCCACCCCCCAAACTGAGACGCAGCCTCTTTCCTACAACTAGCAGGGATGGGACTTCCAGTTCTACAGGCAGCAAGGAGAGGGGAGCAGTGCCAGTGCCGCTGCCTGAGCCTGCATCCCCTCCAAGAGCACCAGCCATAACCCCCATACCACCACCATGACAACAAGCAGCACCAGCATGACAGTCTCCTCCAACCCCATTTCACTTCCCATGTTGAGCCTTCCAGTGCTAGAGGAAGAACTGGAGCTGGATCTGGATCTGAGTGCCATAGCAAGGGAAATTCTGGGGAAGGAAGGGGAATCATCTGAATTTGTGCCCCACACCCCTCAGGTTTCCCCTAGAGCCAGGTCTCCTTCCCCAGAAGGCACTTTAGAGAAGACTGAGGTAGAGGTTGTGGAGGCAAGTGGCTCAGCTGAGCCTGCTCCTCCTGTTGCTGTGCCTCTGCCTGCTGAGGAGGGGGAAAAGGCAGCATTGCACATGCACCCGCACCCCAGAAGCGAACAGGTAGTGTGGTCTAGGATCATTTTGAGCTGGCACATAATTCCACATACACTATCTGCCTGCAATGCCAGGCCAAAACCAGCCAGGGCAAGGGAACAAAATACATGAGCGCCATGGGGATGCTGATGCATCTCTGCAGGCACCACCCCCTTCCCCTTGCTCTTCCTCAGCCTGGCACCAGTGGCAGCATGCTCAAAAAGAAGCCCCCATCCCCCTGAAGCAGAGGCAGGCCAGTGGGGGAAAGGCGGACAGAAAGCAGGGCACGTTGCAAAGGTGAGCGAGATCACCCAGAGCATTGGGGAGATGCTTGCTGTGGATGGCCAGCCCTTCTCTTTAATTGAGAGGCCAGGGTTCATTTCCAGATGCAGGAAGGTGGCAGGCTGCTTCCACTGGAGCATCAAGGGCAGCAAGATGCTGCGGGACAAACGGGCAGAGCTGAACATACCACAGCACAAAATCATATAGGATATGGAGACTCGGAGAAACTCCACATACTTGATGCTTGAGAGGCTGGGGGAGGAAACAGAAGGCCATTCATGAGATGGCCTTGCTTGGGGAGATTGGGATCAGCAGCCCTCTTAACAGAGCTGAGTGGTATACCATCTCCCAGATCTTGGTGGTCCTCAAGTCCTTCCTCGAGGCCACCGAGACCCTCAGTGCTGCTGATTCCCTCCTTAGCCAGGTGATTCCTGTAGTAAGAGAACTTAAGAACCAAATGGGGAAGTTCCAGGGGATCAATGTTCCTGGTTGGGGCAAGCCACTGTCATCAGACATGCAGGCACTGGTAAGGCAGCTGAAGGAGGGCATCAGGAAGTGGCTCAATCCCTTGTAGTCCAGTACAGTCCACATGCTAGCTGCCATGTGTGACCTGAGGGTGAAAGGGAGCCCCAGCATATGCAGCAGCAAAACCCTGGGTCAGTGGATGGAGGTGCTGGTGAACAGAGTCAAGGAGGCAGAAGGGCAGAGGTGGGGGGACGTGGAAGAGGGGGATCCACTGTCCCGTGCCAGCATGCCATCCACCAGCCAGTCTCCTCCTCTACCACAGACACTGCCAATGTGGGCCAAGGGCAGGGCTTGCATAGTGGGGTCCAGAGGCACCAGACCCCACCATCAAGCAAGTAGCACTCAAGCCTTGGTGGCTGCCTATCTCACCGAGGATGTGGAGCTGCTGCTGTGCGACCCCTTGGCCTACTGGGCAAGCCAAGAACACTTGTCCTGTCCACTGACCAGTTGCCTGGGAACACTTGTCCTGTCCACTGACCAGTGTTCCAAGCGAGAGGGCGTTCAGCATTGCTGGTGATGTAGTGACACCCCACCACACCTCCTTGGAACCTTGTTTGGTGGAGCAGCTAGTGTTCCTCAAGGTGAACCTCTCACTGCTGGGGTTCCCTAGGCTCCAGGTGCAGATGGAGTGAGTGCCACTGTCCTCACTCCATCCACACCTATTTCCTTTTGGTTTCCGAACCATTTCAATGCCCTGCTCTCAGAGCTGGAGGGGGCACTCACTGCATCACCAGCCAGCAGGGGAAGAACATGTCCCTGCTGAGCTCCCGTGCCAGGATGAACTTGGAGGTATGGACAGTGGCTATGGGGAAGGAGGCGGCCCCAGGTCCTGGGCACGACAACTAAAACTGCACCCTGCCAGGGTAGGGAGGCCTGGTGGAACTGCCGGTGCCATGGCAGGCCCAGGAAATGCCAGGGCCAAGGATTTCCCTGGTGAAAGGCGGGTAGGAGGTGCCATAACCTCCAGTCACCACATGCACACACAGTCCTGGCTGAGGAAAGTCCGGACACGTCACATTTTTGACAGGCCTGAGGCTTGCTGGCTGCAGTGAAGTTGTGAGGTTCCAGGTGAGTTCAGCTTAGTTGCCTGGAATGCCAGCTTTAGGGTTGAAAACCCCTTTGTCAGGCTGAGGAAGTACCTGCAGTACCTTTCAGCCTCCTAGGTAGTAGGTAA
>NW_005842181.1:948922-964290 GCF_000455745.1 Alligator sinensis | reverse complement strand
ATGAAGTGCAGTTCATAGGCTCGTCTGTGAAAAGTGGTTTGTAAATTCCCTTTGAGGATCAGGCCTGAGAGATTGGAGACAGGTGGTGTTCTTGTCTTTGATAGATTTTCAATGTGTGCTTATTCTGGTGCACAGTTGTATTCTCCACGTATTTTCCTTGAGGGCACTTGGTGTCCTGATGGAGATACGTATTGTGAAGATATCTTCATACTGGCGATATTGGCAGGTTTTGCATGTCTTGTCATGGCATGGATCCATTCAGTGTGTTTTGGGCTGTAGAAAATTGGCATCTAGTGATGAGGTTAGTGAGGTTCAGCGGTTGTCTGAATTTACAAACCACTTTTCACAGACAAGCCTATGAAATGCACACTTCTTCAACCTTCTAGGTACAGAAACTCATGGACTCAATATAGACAGTGGAATTCTGATACACTGTAACCTGCCAGACATCTAACTCCCTAGGTCCCTGTGCACTTTTACCTGTGCTGCTACATCTCCCTGTCTCCCCCCAGCCTGTCCCTCTCCCCCTGATGCCTCCATTTCCATTTTCACTGACTGGCTTTCTTGCCTCCCAGCCTCTGGCTTCTTTACTATTCCTTCCATCCAGGAACAGCACACACACCAACTGTAGGTGCTTCCTCAGCCTGACAAAGGGTTTTTCAACCCAGAAGCTTGCTAAGATATATTTCTTCAACTATTCAGTTGGTCTACTAAAAGATAACACATTGATAAAAGATACCCAAAGAATCTTGTCTGCCAGTGCCATGTCCTTAGACCAACATGGCTACAAACTATACTCCTGCACCTGTCCCCAGTCAGCTGACCAGAAGGAGACAGGGCCCTGGACACATCTAAGTTCCAGGGCTGGGGCCAGCAGGGAGAGTTCTTTGGCAGCTGCTGAAGAATAAACTCCTGCAGAAAAGGAAAGAAAGGCTGTGACAATTTGGCTGTCTGTGATGCTAGCGCTACTGTGCTGCTTACTGACCTGTTGTCATTTAAAGTGGTAGACAGGGCTGAGGCTGTAGGGGAGGAGGGCTGAGGCTGTAGGGGAGGAGGTATCCTCATTGGGGAACACTACCATATTGTGTAGAGGCCCCAGCACCAGTGAGGGTGCACCTTAACACGCACACAAATTCACACGTCAGGAATTTTGCTTGTCAGCAGCTTGAGGTGCAGTCTCCCAGAAACCCCTGCACCTATCTCCTTGAAACCTGGCAGGCTTCATGGACTCAGAAGGGTCTACCATCCCTGCTGTTTTCATTCGAATCAGGCAAGAAACGACAAACATATAGGCATTTTCGTGATTCCGCATTATACCCTATGGGCAAAACGTCGAAATAGCTAAACAGTTTTGACCAAATGAAACAGAACAGTGCTTCAAAACAAAACAAAACAAAACAAAACATCAAAATGAAACACTAGCCCTTCAAAATGTCAAAACAGAAGTCAAAATGAAACGGAGTTGTTTCACACAGCCCTATTCAACATCTTAAGGTTTAGAGCAAAAATTAAATTGAAAGAATTTCCATTGAGAGATTTCTTGTTTGTGGATGATGTGGCATTGGTCACCTGCAGTGAATCTTCCCTGCAAAATCTCTTGGGAAGATTTTATGAATCATACAAGAGCTTTGGGATGACAATTACTAGAGAGCCAAGCAGCAATGGGACAAGGTAGCTCTCTGCCCCACCCCATCCCGGCACTGCTCAGCTCCTGGTGCCCCACAGGAGCAGGGAGCTGAGCATCACCAGGACTCAGGAGATCCCTGCTTTCCCGCCCAGCCCAGAGCTGGCTGGGACCTGTCCCATTCTGGGGCAGGTCCCAGCCATCTCCAGGCTGCATGAGGAAGCCCTACTGGGCACAAGGCTTGTCCCCATGTGCATAGGCCTGGAGAGCTCTACAGCAGCAGCTGTCTTCAGGGTCTGTGTACATTAGGACTCCTCCCAATGTGTACGAGTCCTGGATACAGCTGCCACTGTAGCCGTCAGAGCTCTCCGGCCTTGTGTACATGGGGACCGGCCCTGTACTCCCTGTCAACCCCCAGGCTACTACCCAGGGAGAGCCTGGAGCTCCCCCTGGCTACTGCAGGGAGGCAGAGCAGGGTGGGAGCAGACCTGTACTGGGCATCTCCCATTGGGAGCAAATCTGCTCCAAAGAGGAAGCATGTGTAAACGTGCTGCCAGGTAGGCCCCCATGTGTAAAAGTGATCCCAAGTAGGCTTATTTGAAGTAAGTAAGCCTACTTCAAATTAATAGCACGTGTAGACATGCCCAATGTTACCAAATTCCAGCATTCAAAAAATACAAGACAAGACTCCAAAATTGTGGCATCGGCTTAAAAATCATGAGATTAAAAAATGTAGCATAGTTTGTATTTGCTTTCTGTTTTTGAGGCTTTAGAGTCCATATTTTAATATCTTAAATATTTGCCTCTTAAATAAAGCAATTCTGACTTTTCCAACAAATACTACATGAAATTCCAAGAACTTTAACTACCATTTCTTTTTTGTTTTAAACAAATCTGAAAAATGCTAGAGTTTTTTTGTGAAGTTACAGGAGACAACATTTTCTTCAAAGCTAAGATTGACATAGTCCTGAAATTAGGATAATATTCTACTGTGCTGGGGAGATCTAAGGAGCTGAAGTAAGGACTCTGAAATTGGAGTATGGAGTTGTTGGTAGTTGTGCAAAAAAAAAATCATTGCTATTGCTTATTACCAGAAAATGACAATATTCTACAAGCTGTACATTCCAATCAAACTATTTATTTCTATTTTAACAATTAATTTGTGTGTCATGGAAACATGCCTCAGTGATAGTAAATCAATTTATATATGTGTTCTCAAAATTTCTGATAAAAATAGTACATGCTATGAATATTACTGTCTGGACAAACTGGTAATAGTTTCAATGCTTATAGCTTACTATCAAAACAGCTTCCAAAGTTGTTCTTTACCACAGCATATTGTCAAAATTTGAGCTTTTACATAGTCATCCAAACACATTCTTTCACAGAAATATTAATGAGCAGAACTGAGAGAGGTGTGTGTGTCAGGGTGTAGGCAGCATTTGGTTACTGAGGAATAAGCTCTACTTCTATTAGAGAATCCTGGTAACTGCAGGAAGTTGGAGCCAAAAATACCAAAATACACCAAAAACACCAACTGAGATAGCTAATTAGAAATGGATATCTATGGGCATAAGGTATGCTGAGGTGTGTACATGTGGAGGATTGTGAGAGCAAGGTGTGGGTGTGTGAGATTTGCCGGGTGTGAGGGACAGTGGGGACCCCCCACCTACCCCTCCATGGCGCAGCCCCCACTGCTGCAGCAGCAGGCAAGGAGCCTCAGGGTGCTTGTGCCCATGTCTTGTATCTACACGTGCACACATTTACTGTGCAGATGACCTAAGAACATTTCAAGGCATTTGTACTGATCGTACACCCACACATTTTACCATATTTCTTGATTCCAAGATGAGGTTTTTTTCCCCTATTCAACATCGGGAAAACAAACCTTAGAATTGAGTATCACATAAAAATTCAGCACCTGTAGCCAGAAGAGGCAACAGGAATGCACTCCACAAGCCACAGGGCAGCAAGGGACCCTGTGTAGTGTCCCAGGTTCCTTGATCCAGGACAGCAAAGGAATAGGGTGGGACCTGGCCCTGAGCTGTCATGACCCTGCTCCTTCCTGGGTCTCTTTGGAAAATGTTGCAGCAACATGGGCAATGGCTGCTAGGAAATGGAGTCTGGCTACTGGCTGGATCTGCCATTTTGCCCACCCTGCTATAGACTTAGAAGTGATACAGGGGATGCTACTGGAAAATGTATTCTTTTGCCAGAAGTCAAACACAGCTCTACCTTTTAAAATATGCAGCAGGCAACTTCTTATCAGAGTAGTTTTTGCAATGACTATCAATAAAAGTCAAGATCAAACACTTGGTGGAGTAGGTGTTTACCTATCACAACCTGTGTTTGGACATAGCTGCGTGTTGCAAAGACAAGATAAATTATTTGACAGCCTAAAAATGCAAATTATACAAACAAATAATCAAGGAATATTATCAAACATGAAAAGTGTTTACATGTAAATAATGATACTCCACAAAATCCTCCAATGAAGGTCATAATTATAATATACCCACTCAAGTTCACATAGTTTATCCCACCTTCATGACTTGCAAAACGATTGAACCTGCTTTTGTTTGCTTAAATAATGCATTTAAACACCCTTCTGAAGCTGCTCCAAGTTCAACAAATGATTTCAAAAAGTAAATGAACAATTTTGTTATATTTTTAATCCAGTTTTGTGCTAGGATTCTCTGGAAATATTTTGAAGCAAATTAAATCTCTCACTCAGCTATATGATCAGGTTGAAAAGAGAGTCAAAAAGCTGCTATAGACTGGGCCACATTTTTAGATAGAACTGATATGTTCCACTTTACTAAATATTTCAAGCATTTTTAAACAATTATTACACAAGTTCAACACAAAATTTGGCTAAAGAACAATTGGAAAATTAACAAAGAGCCAAATGTTAAAAGAAATCATGGCACAGTTGAAGAAAGAAAAGAAGTTGCAAAAGTAAATGAATTGAGCTTAAGTTGCTCAATGGTGTGATGTATTCAAATCATGAGAAACAACCTGAAGCATCTTTAGGCATGAGAAACAACCTTTAAACTTTCAGAATTCACAGCTGGTGAAGAAATTTGCTATAAAGTTATTTAAGAAAAAAAAAATCAAATGTACAAAGCAATTGGGCAACCAAAATAAATATTTTTAGTGAAAATTTGCTGTGTACATATTTGTCAATTATGCAAAAATGCTTAGGGATGAACTCCAAGCCATTAAAATGAAGGAAGGGGATTTATCATGAAAGTTCTGTAAATAATCATGCAGTGGAAACTGACTATAATCTAAAGTATCCTATACTTATGATCCTGTTCGATGTGTCTTCTTATCAGTGTAGTCCCCTGTGAAATTTCTGTTTCAGAACATCTAGATTCTAAGTAATGTGAACATCCTAATTTTGCTTTAAAAAAAAAAAAAAAAATCAAAAACAATCTCCGCCCCAAAGTCTAGGTATGCAATTTCAACCTTTTGAAAGTTTAGGTATACAATGTCGACCTCCCCTCTCTTATCCATGTGGCGAGTTACATGGTTGTAGAAGAAGATGAGATTGGTAAGACAAGACCTGCCCGCGATGCCACCATGGTGACTGCCGTTCAGAACCCTACCTTCTGCAAGTGTATCGCACATAGATTACTTGATGAATTTTTCCAGGATTTTCCCTGAGATAGAAGTTAAGCTAATTGGCCTATAGTTGCCCTGGTCCACTCTCCTCCCCTTCTTGAAAATGGGCACTACATGGCCCTCTTCCAGTCTTCAGGGAGCTCCCCAGAGCGCTACAAGTTTTGGAAGAGTTTTGCCAAGGTTCCTCAATAACTTCGGTCAGCTCCTTCAGCACTCTCCGATGAAGTTCATCCAGTCCTGCTGACTTATAAATGTCTAACTTTTCTAACTGATCATGCACCAGCTCAACATGAACAGTAGGAAGGCGGTCATTCCCACCATGCCCATTCTGAACCTTATCTAGTATGATTTTCCCCTTTGATGAAATACTGAAGCAAAGTAGTTATTCAGGAGTTCAGTTTTCTCCTGAGTGTCAGTAACCACCTGTCCTGAGTTGTTAAGCAACAGTCCCACGCTTCTGTTTGTTTTCCTCCTGTTCCCTAACAAAGTACTTCTTATTGTCCTTGATTTCTGTTGCTAGTTTAAATTCAGTTGCCGCCTTAGCCTTTCTAATCTGCTCCCTACAATTGTGAGTTGCTGTTGTACAGTCCTCCTTGGGGACTACCCCAAGCTTCCATTGTTTGTATACCCCTTTCTTCTTTTTCAAGAGGAACATGATATCCCTATTAAGCCACGAGGGCATAACAGCTGTTCTGCTACCTTTCCTCTGCATGAGAATGGACTTCATTTGTGCTTTAAGGACCCTGTCCTTGAGGAACAACCACTCTTCATGCACTCCTTTCACCTTTGGTCCCTGGTCCCATAGTGTTTCCACTACTACTGTCCTAAGCCTATCGAAACTTGCTTTTTTTTAAGCCCCAAAACTTCAACCCTGCTACCTGATTTGCCTGCTTTGTGATAGACAGTGAATGTGATAGTTTTGTGGTCACTGTCACCCAGGCTACCCTATATATTCAGTTCACTCACCAGGTCATCTCCTTTGGCCAAGATCAAGTCTAGGAGGGCATTACCTCTGGTTGGCCCGTGCACTTACTTAGTCAGGTAGAGCTCTCTGATACAGGTCAGGAAGCAACACGAGCAATCCAACTTAGGAAAAACTCTGTCATTAGGGCTATGGATAGACATTCAAAAAGCCTGAGCCTGCATTGATTCAATTTTTGCAGGTTAGTTTAACCTGGCTAGGCTGAATCAGTCTGTAACCATACAGACATCCCCAATGGACTGAGGAAATGCAGGCACATGTCTGCAGTGGCTCAGTCTAGAAGCTGGGGGGCACTAAAGCAGCCCTCCCTTCCCTTCCACAGTACTGAGCTGAGGGGGGCGGCATGGCTAGGCCCCAGGAAGATGCTCTAATTAGGGAGGGGCTCCCCACCACCTCCCCTGCCACCCTCGCTGCTCCTGGCCAGCAAGGGAGACAGCAGGGATATACACAGTCTTTAGTTACACAGCAGGTAGTTACACAGAATTTATCAGTCCATCAGCAAAACAAAAGCCTCTCTCATTAGTTCAAGCTCTTCTTAAACAACTTTTTCCAAGGAAGGAATGGAGGGACATAAGCAGCTGACCAGCTGATTTGCTCCAAAAAGCCCTAAGTGGACACTGTCCTGTCTGCCTTACACAGACACCTCTCAGCATTAGCTAGTGTACCACATGCTGGCTACAGTCCCTGCTGTGGGAGAGAGGAAAGAAGGATCCCTGCTTACGCAGCATGTGGTGAGCTGGGGGATGGGGTAGAGGAAGCCAGGCAGACCCTGCTGTGCCTGCCGTCTCTGCTGGAGCTCCAAGGGACAGCCCAGCTCTCCGGATCAGAGAGCCCCACCCAGGGGTGTAAAGTATCTGGGATGCTGGGAGATTGTAATTTAAGTTAAATCAGGAAGGGGTCTGGGACAGACATTTCATAAACCAGTTTGAACCACAACAGTTAAGTTTGATACTACATTCAACCAGGTTTATCTCAAACTGGTTTCAGCCATTTTTAAACTGGTTTATGTGCACTGAACGTCTGTTCTGTTACAGGTTTAAACCAGTTTATGATTACTTAGACCAGTTTGTGTGTAATGTCTGTCCCTAGCCTTGGAGGGTGGTGAACCACTGGAACAGGTTACCTAGAGAGGTGGTGGAATCTCCATGCTTGGAGGTTTTTAAGGCCTAGCTCAACAAAGCCCTGGCTGGAATGATCTAGTTCAGAATGGTCCTGCTTTGAACAGGGGGTTTGACTAGATGACCTCCTGTGGTCACTTCCAACCCTAATTTTCTATGATTCTATGATTCTGACTGAAACTCCCACATAAATTCTCTGGCTACCCTCACCAAAAGATTAATCAAAGTAATTTATTTTCTTACAAGAAGCAGCCCAGATTGAATAATGAGCATCTTTCAGAACTTTCCTCTTTGATAAGGGAGTCTTTTCTGATTGCTGCGTGGGGGATTTAAATATGCAAGTCCAATCACAGTAGTAGAAATTACCACTTGTGCTCTTTGTGGCAGAAGGCCACCTTTGTTTCTCCCCAAAAACTCTGCTCTGTGACAATTTGATTAGGATGGGCCCAGCAGAGGAGACACACCTTTACCGTATCTCTTTAGGTAACCTGGGCTGGATACATTCCTGAGGGAGAGGGGAAATCTGCTCTCTCTGCCTATATGACTAGTATCACATACCTGGGTGAGGGGCTTCCTCCCTGGTGGGCTAGAGACTGCCAGTCTGCCCAGCAACTAGTGATGTATTTCAAATTGGTTGGCTGACAGCCAACAGGTGCTGGCCACCATTGGACCAGGTAAATGAGGTCACAAGGGCTATATAAGTTAAGGACTGCCCAGGAGGTAGGGGCACCAGCCATGAGGGAGACTCAGAGACAGAGAAGAGCTGTACCATCTGAACCTTGCTCTCTCTCTCAAAACTCATGATCAAGGAACTGCCTGCCTCCAGAGGGAATCTCCAACTGCCTCTGGATGATATTTGTGAGTAAGCTACCTGAGATCTAACTAGACATATAGCTTGCAGTAACTCAGATGCGTGATCAAAGGCTACCCAGCCAGGGGAGTTTGCTCTATGGGATTTCTCTGATATTGCTCTACCCTGTACCCTATTCTACCCCTACCTTCTGTAACCAATAAAATTCTCCTTTGTACCTACTGTGGGAGACTTATCTAGATTATGCCTTGGGGTCCCCTTGGTTCGGCTGACTAAGGGAGACCACTACTTGTGCTTCTGACTGAGGGAAGCAGCCCAACTTCTTGAAGTGAATCAAGTACCGTTGAGAGATACTAGGCCTGTGTTTCCCAGGGTGCGCAGAGCCAGAATCAGGCCAGAGCCCTGGGTGGTGGCAATGGAACTCCCAGGCTAACGGGTGTGCTCCCGGAAGGGGGTCGGCCAGACATGAGGCACCCCCAGGGAGGCACTCAGAGCCTGGAAGGCAGTCGGGTGCAGTGAGGTGGGTGGCTCAACGCAGGAGTGCCCCCTACTGGCCCACCAGACTCTTCACTGCATCAACACTGAACAGACTACTGGTTAACTTCTGAAGACAGACGAGTATAGTTTCAAAATGAGACATAGGAGGGGTTGCACACAATATTCATAGTCATAGATAAGAGGTTTTGTGTACACATCTCCTACACTTCTTTTTGAAAACTGATTTTTCAATGAATAATCTTTGAAAATAATTTCAATGGCTTTGTTGATCTTAGGTTAGGCTAATCTTATTATCTGCACTGTATAAAAATGCATTAAGAAGAAAACTCACTCTTTCTTTCCTATGGCATCAGATAGCAACATCCAAATCTATGAGCCATTGTCTGGTATTATCACTCAGTGTGCAAGTTTTATCTGCCCCATCTGGGCATTGTAAAGATTGTAGCTTTTGATTAAGTGCTGTGTCATGTATTGGACACCACATTCACACAGGGGGATGTCCAAGAGGTTCATCTTATGAATTGATGTTTTGAAGTGTCCATATCCAGATTTCAGTCTGTTCAGCTGGACCCTCACTTCTCTGTCAAGGTTGTGCTTAATGGGGTACTTATTTGGTGTTGATATAAAATGCTGTAGGAACGGGTCTGACCTTTCCCAATGGTCAGCCCACCCCGTTGTTATCCACAGGATTGGTTAAACATCCCCAATCTCTTCCAGGAGTTTGAGGGCTTTATGTATAAACAATTTATGACTTTTAGGTCTCTCAAGGCTCCATCTATTCAGGTCTTCAGTTAACAGTTGATAGAGCAGGTAATTTGAATCATCTCTAGCCTCTGTTGACAGTTATTGTGTCTTATTGTATTTTCCTTGCACTGTCCCTTTAAGACCAAAATCCTTATTTTCAGCACTGCAGGGTACAGTTTGTGCCAGTTTTTCAGCACTGGGGACTCCATTTTCCCTGCCATGAAGAGCCAGGATACATATTCTTGGCTCCTCTCACTCACCAAAACTGGGCTGGGTCAAGGTCAGGGACAGAGCAAGTATAAGTCTTGCGTACATATGAGGGTGCCTGTTAAGATCCACCCTGGATATGATTCCAGAGAGTTATATTAATAAATACTTGTTAGTTCAACACAGGAGTATGCAGAGTATTGTTGCTGAACTCACAACATACCACCAGTAATACTGTTAGGGTCTGTCTTCTTATATCACTTGGCCCAATGCCCGAAAATACAGGGACTACAGCTGTGTGCAAGTTGTGCAGCCTATTACAAGTCTCAGTGCACTGTTAAGCACAGGGTTGAGCTTTTTAGTGTGACAACTCCTGGACAATACAGGAGCATAGTACTCTGTTGGGGCACATATCATTGTAAGTGCAGTGGTTCTGAGCACTCTGAAGTTGGCAACCCACGTTGTGCTGGCTAAGCATCTTAAGGCAGCTACCCATGCAGAGACTTTACTGCTGACCTTCTAAATATGGTGCTTATAAGTGAGGGAAGGGTTTAATGCAGGGACAGGCAAATTATGGCCTGTGGGCTGGATTCAGCCCACCAGATGATTTCATCCAGCCTGTGGGAATCCACCAATTAATTGCATCCCACCCAGCCTACACGCTTCGCTCCCACCTTCCTGCATGGGAGGGCCTCGGCCCCAGCCAACACACACAGCTTCTGGGCAGAGCCACTGCTGCAGCTGCTGGAGGACCTGCTCAGCTTCCCCAGCCTCCAGCAGCTTCTCCTCATGTCCCTCCTGCAGCACTCACGCCAGGCAGCAGGTAGGGAAGTGCAGGTGAGTGGGATCCCAGAGCATGGGGCTGGGACTGGGCCTGGGGCTGCCGGTAGTGTGGAGTTCAGGACCCACTGTGGAGTGTGGAGCTCAGGTAGGCAAGTTGTGGGTGTGGGAGTGTGGGGTTTGTGGGGTGTGAGGAAGGGTGGGGGGTGTGGTGACCCCATGACATCCCTCCCCCAAGATGCATAGCCCCCACCTCTGGTGGCAGCAGCAGCAACAGGCCCTCAAGGTGTTCGCAGCCGCCAGGTGGCACATGGCTCCAACCAGTTCTGGGAAGTGTACATGGCGACAAGGAATGTAACCAGGACGGACCGCTTCCATGGCATGGGGCTCACATGCAGCTACCAGCACCACCAGGGAGAAGCCCTGCAGAACAGAGCCAGGTGTCTTCCCCCTCCCTGCCACCATGTGCACCTCACAGGACTCCACCAGACCTGGCAGAAAGCCCTGCTCCCTGCTTCCCAGCAGAGTCCCACGAGCTACACATGGCGGCAGGGAGTGGGGAAGGCAACAGCTCTATCACCCAGGGCTTCTCCTCAGTGGTGCATGAGTCCCGGGAGCTGCACTGGACCCATGTGACAGAGGTGGGCTGCTTCTTGCTGCCTGGCTCAGTTTCTTGCCACCATGTGCAGCTTCCAGAACTAGCTGAAACCACACACTGCCTGGCAGCAGCATCTGCACAAACCAGGAGCACCCCAAGATTCTGCTGCCTGCTACTGCCCGTTGGGGCTGTGCACTATGGTGGGGGTGTGGAAGAGTCCCTACACCCCCCACCCTCCCTCACACCCCATAAACCCCACACAGACCCACACCTTGCCCCAACCCCCCCAAATAAACACCCCCAACATACCCTACACCTCCCCACACATAGCCACACCCACCCACATACACATGCCACCATACACAGACACTCACCCTCCCAACCACACCCCCCACACGTGCCCCACACACAGTATACAAGCATAAGACTTAATTTCATAATAGCTCAAAAATAATCTCTATATACACTACAGAAACACACATAAATCAGGACAAAAATATTTTTAGAAATAGAATTAAAATACATTATAGTAGATGTTTGACTTTTAGTATATGATTTGGTTTTCTGGTTCCAAGATGACACATCCCACAAAAAGTATACTTCCAGGTGCAAGGGGAGTGACTTCTGGTAGCAAAGGTCAGCGGTTTAGGGGCAGAAGCTCTGGTCCCAAGATGGTGACCGGGAGGTCGGGGCACCTGTCAAGGAGAGGCTACCTTTGCAGCCCCCAACAGCTGATCAAAACTCATTAAGCAGCCCTCCAGCCAAAATAATTGCCCACCCCTGGTCTACTGTGGCGCCAAGGTAGTTGGGGTATGCTCATGGGGAAGGGCGTGGTTGCCTATTCTGATATTCAGCATATTCTTGGCTCAACAATTGTCCATGTGGAAGAGTGATGATACTGATTTATTGATGCCCAACTTCAAACAGCGCTTGTTGAGATAATCAATTATGAGTTCCATGTCAGTGTCCAATATCTTTTCCAGTTCTGTCATGCCAGTTCCTTGGGCTGGTATGGTGACACAGTCAGCATACATGCATTTCTTAGATGTTGTATTTGGGACATCTGACATATATACATTGAAAAAGTATTGGTGCTAGCACTGACCCCTGGGGGACTCTGTTCTTCAGGAGTTCATACTCTGCCTTTTTCTCCTTGGCTAGTAACTTTTCCAATTTTGAGAAAAAAACTATAATATAATAATGTTAAGACTAGCTCAGATGAAAACCAGTGCAAATTTATTTAAGATTTTCATCCTGTCAGGAATATTTGAGCTTAGGTTATCAGTTTTTGAAAATGTATCTCCTGTACTATTTTGAACAACAATAATATTAATGTTAATAATAAAGGTCTCAGAGGAGTAACTAGTAGGATTCAGACCCTGGGTCAGCTAGGAACAGGTGCAGGGAGAAGTATTAGCGTAGTCAGCACCTATAAGGTTAACCCAGCAATTGCCTGGGTGTATGGACCTTTCTTGCTCGCCTGCTGCAGCCATCACTGCTTCCCACCCCAAATGGCAATTTAAATGATTAATTTGGCAGCAACCAAAGCAACTGTAAGGACACGAGAGGGTCTCTGCTAGGGCTGTGCGAAACAGCACTGTTCCACTTCAACTTCTGTTTGGACGGAACAGTGTTTCGTTTCAAGTTTTGTTTTGTTTTGAAAGCACTGTTCCATTTAGTTTTGTTGAAACTGTTTCGACGTTTCACACACACAGGCTATTCCGCACCCAGTGCCGGGAAGATCGGTGCTGCCGCTGGCCCCAGCCAGCAGCACCAGTCTCCTGTGATCTGGCAGGCAGATCAGCAGCCTGCACCCCCAGGAGGAGTTCAGCACAGACCCCGCAGCCCTCCTGGGGGTGTGGGCAAGCCCCCAGTCTGCCTGCTGGATGACAGGAGGCTGGTGCTGCTGAGCCCAGCGCTGGTCCCAGCCAGTAGCACCAGCCTCCTATCATCCAGCAGGCAGATCAGGGACCCCCCCCCACCACCAAGAGGAGTCGGCAGAGCCCCACAGCCCTCCTGCGGGTGCGGGAAGCCCCCCCAATTGGCCTGCCAGATCACAAGAGGCTGCTCCTGCTGCCTGGGATGGCACTGGTCACAGCCAGCACCCAAAGCTGGGAAGATCAGTGCTGCCGCTGGCCCCAGCCAGAAGCACCAGCCTCCTGTCATCTGGCAGGCACCCCCAGGAGGGTCGCGCAGGCTGTGCCATACTGCTTCTGGGGGTGTGGGCCCCCCATCTGCCTGCCGGATGATGGGAGGCTGGTTCTGCCACCTGGGACCAGCGGTAGGGCCCGGGGCAAATCAGCTCATGCGGGGCCCTGCCCCTGCCACAATCTTGGGGTTGAGGCGGGTCCCCGCATGAGCTGATTTGCCTCGGGCCCCACACCCTCCTCAGGTAGACTGAGGTACAGGGCCCAGGACATATCAGCTCATGCAGGGACCTGCCTCTGCCCTGGGATCTGCCTGCTGGATGACAGGAGGCTGCTGCTGCCGGCTGGGACCGGCGTTGAAGCCAAGTAAGCCTGGCTTTGAAACTCAAAACGTTTCAAAACTTTCGAAACGTTTTGAGTGCCCTTGTTTCGTTTCAAAGCTGTTTCAAAGGCTTTTGTTTCATTTTGATTTCGCTATTTTGAGCTCGAAATGCATTGAAACAGCTTCAAAACAAAACACGGGGCAAAATTTCATGCAGTCTTAGTCCCTATGCTCAGGAGCATTAACGCCCTGGGTGATAATGACCATGCTGATACCACTCTACCCACAGCAGTGGCATCACCCATGCCTGGAGCTGACACAGGATCTCCAATCCCCACTTCCCACAGACAGAATCTCAAGCCCCACTGCTTCCATTCCAGCATCTCCCCCGCCCCTTAGTTAGTGACTAGGCTTGTGTCTTACTTTCTTATCCATAGATATGCTACTGATAGGTCTTGCTTTTAAAATTTTGTGCACACTTCTTTCATCCTGGGATGTATTTTTATTGGTCAGAAATAATGTCACTACTTAAGTGAAGAATTCGTAACAGCACCATCAGATAGAATGCTGATGTTCTTTTAAAAGAATTTGTGTTGAAAAATATGGCTCAAGCATTTCCTTGGTCATTGCATGGCACTGCAGCTTCAACGAAGTATCATCAGGGAAGCCAGATGTTTATACATTTCTCCCCCCCGATTAGCAGATTTTTACTGGCAATGGAACAATGTTAAAATGAACTTGCACAACATACATCGAAAGGCATTATCTACAGTTTGAGCTGTGTCTCAGTACAATTTAACATCATCATTGTAGGTTTGATTTTCAAATATGCAACCAGTATTTAAATCAATGGTCTTAATTGCTCTGAAAAATCAGACCATGTGCGTAAAACATTGATACCAGCATAAAAATGTATCTTTGCATGTGTCATAGGACATGGAGCCGAATCCTACTAACCTAACATATGAAAGTGCCAAGATTTTGTTTTATAACTCTGATGTGATTTTTATAATATTAACATATTGGCTTGCTATATTGGAAATTCCTAAGGAAAATGCCAGGATGAATCCAAGATAGATTGGCATTAATCAGCAAGTCAACATAAAATGAAAAGAACATTAAAAAAAATAAAAAATTATATGACTTTTTTCACTTGAGTGCCTAAAACTAAAGAAAAATAATATGATATATATCACCAAGCATAATTATCATCTCCTGTAAAGTTATTTCAAGGATTGTTTAAAACTATATCCTTAACCAACTCATGGAACTCTTTTGAAGTCAACCGGTCTACATCAATTTATAAACAGGAGGGTGTTGATATTCAGCTGAGCAACTTCTGAGCTGCCAAAACTCACCTACACTGAAGGCACACCAAACGTTGTAAAGGAGCTGTGTTTCAAAGAGGACAAATGACATTTAAGTCAGCGTAGAAGACTGATTTTACCAGCCCTTGTAAGCTAAGAATGGCTGAGCCTGCTGCATAAATGGATGAGGCATCCAGGGTAAAGCCTAGACAAACCCGGGAAGTGAGGCCATCAGTTAACTGGGGCATCTTCCCCTTTGAGTTAGGATGCTAGAGACACTTTGGGAAAATATCAGGGCCTGATCACTTGCAGTCACTAAAAAACAAAAATACCACAAAACACTTTCCGTAAGACAAGGGACACTGTGTCCTTGCCAAAATCCAACCATGGCAATTGCTTTCTGCCTTCCTCAGTCTCTCCTAAAGTTTCAGTGGGAAACGTTATTCTTAACTCCCTCCCTAAGCTGATGTCCAGTTTATTCCTCCAGGTAACTGCATTTCTATCACAGGTAAGGTGATATTTTTTTTTAATTGTGATAAGCAGAGCCCTTAAGGATGCCTGCACAAAAGGTTGTCTGATACTTCCCATTACAAGATCCACCCT
>NW_005842181.1:944763-948891 GCF_000455745.1 Alligator sinensis | reverse complement strand
CAGGTGGGTCCCTCAAGGGTCAGGGCTGTAACTTTTGATATTTCTGTGCAGTAATGTAACTGGAATGGGCAAATGGGACATCAACCCTGGGCCCCAACTCAATCGGGGCACCAAAATGGCAGCCCATCCCAGGAGTCTGTGTCGTGGCAACAGTAGCAGCCCCACACCATTGCTGTTGCACCAAAAGCTGGGTGCAAGGACACCATGCTGCTGCTATAGCAGTAACAACCGAGATGAGCAGACTGCACACACATCTCTCCATTCTCTCTCACATATCTACATTATACTACAAGGACATCCCCTCAAAATGGAATGAACAGCCTGTGGGAGTGGGACAGCCTATTTGAGGAGAATGGGACAAGTAGTCAGAGGAGGTGATGGTAATGAACAGGAGTAGGAAAGAGATGTTTTGGATGAGATGGAAGGAGGGCAAAAGGATCTTTGACCACTAACACAAACTCCTCCAGAATCTGGAGCAAAACCCAAGATTCCTGAACCATATTGTTCCTTTACTATCTGCACATGTATTTGAAATCTACTGGAAAAAATACATGTTTCATCTTCCTCTTGTGGCTGGTCCCCACACAACAGGTGACAACCAAACCCTCCACTGGTATCAGTCAGTCCATTCCTACAATTTTTCCAGGTCAGGCTGGCAGATATTGATTTTCCCAACCTGCTAATGAACCACGTGCATGTCAATATGACTCCACACAATGGAATTTCTGTGTCTTCAGTTTGCATTTAAAAAAAAAAACCAACCCAAAACTTAAGATATTATACACAGACTCAAAATTATACTAAAAGAACATTAAGGTAATAAAGTTAATTGCTCAGAAGTTAGGAAATACCAGAATTAAGGTTAGCTGAGCAATTCATATT
Organism: Alligator sinensis; assembly: GCF_000455745.1. NCBI lineage: Eukaryota > Metazoa > Chordata > Crocodylia > Alligatoridae > Alligator > Alligator sinensis. The sequence goes on along the minus strand of NW_005842181.1, from coordinate 948,009 downwards.
AAGCCCTCTTCTGAAAAATTAGGTCTTCAAACTGGCATCTAAAAATTGTGGATACTTTTAACCTTAAACTCTCCGTTTCCCAGTTTCATAGCTAGAAATAGGGATAGTAAGATCTTCTTACCACAGGGCTATTATAAAAATAAATGTCTTAATGTTATGATGTACTCAGAGACAATATTGATGAGTGCCATACAAAACTGCATGATAAATTAATTATTCTTTATACAGACTAGGACGCGAGTAGTATTCCGTATATAAGGGTCACACATTGAATTGTTAAGATAAGGTAAAATATTAAATCGTTTCTGAGTCAGCGTGCACAGTGCATTCTGTGGAAAAAATAATGTGTAATGTAATTAAAGACTGAATCACAGTGCACAGGCACAAAGGAACTGAATTAAAATGGTGCAGGCAATCTTAATTCTGGTGTCTCCTACCTTTTTGAGCGCTTGACTTTGAACCCTGAATATTCTTGTAGAGTTGCCAATTTTTTAATATATTTAGATATTGGCAGAATGTCAGAATGTGCAGAACACTTCAAACTACCTACAAGTTATCCTTCTGAAACAAGTGCTAAACAAATATAAGTCATCCTAATTATTACTGGTCATATTTTACAATGCACGTGATCTAGATTTAAATCAGAATCTTAGTATGTGTTACCAGGCTCATTAGTTTTAAAAAGTCAATATGACTAGTTTGATGATGTAACAGAAAAACTGTCACATTTCTGAAGTAATGGATTTCCATTCCTCAAATGTTATAGCTGAGTCTTGGCCTGATTTATCAAAAGGTTAAAACTAATAATCTGGGTTCTTTTAATATGACCTCTTAGATCAATAAAATCCCAATCCGACAAAGCACTTAAGCTTGTGGTTAAATTTAATAATCACTGACTTCAGTAAGATGTAAACATGTGCCGCATCATGGCCTAAATTATTTTATACTATAAGGTAAATCTGAGTGCACTGAGAATTTCTTAAAGAATTTGGTGAGCTATGCCCAGTGAGTTTGATACATCTCAGTAAATGAATGGCCAGGTTCATTTTTCCAGCCCTGAGCCTACATAAAAATGAAAATGGACCTGTTACTGAACTCTAATTTGACAAATACCGATAGTGGCATAGCAGAAATTCTAATGACATAGGAGTTACCTATATAAAAATAACAAACAGCACAGAATCTCATAAGAGCAGAATTTATGCCCTTATTTCAAGCATATCCATTAATTTTAGGAAAAAACCAACAGGTCAGGATTTAAAAGCATCTTGCAATCCAGTCTGTAGAAAGGGCACCATGTAATTATGCTGTCCCAGGAGCTCAGTGGGAACTCTCAGTCACAATCTGGTTCCTCATCATCTTTGCTTGGGGGAAAGCAAATTGCTCCAGCCTCTTCCTGGCACTGTTTACTTTCTCCCCCGCTGCAGCTTAGCTGTTCTGGCTGGAAAGATAGAGCTAAGGCTCTGCCTGCTCCCTGGTCTAGCCTATCCATTGTGTGCCCACGTGTGCGGGAGGGGAATTACCAGCTGCTCTCCTCTATAATACATGGACCATAAGTGCAGCTTGACCTTGCAGGGATCTAAAGAGTGCTTTATGCTCTTCCCTGCATAGATACATCAGGCAACTCATCTGAGCCTTAAATAAATAGATGAAAATCTGATAGGAGACAAAAAGAGTAAATATGTAAGAACACACAAACATCTGCATGTTCACCCATAATAATAATGATTATGACAAATATAACCAATTCCTAGTGGCTCTCATTTGGCTTGAAGTCTGGAAAATAACAGCAAGGGAAGGGTTAAGAGAGCTATTCTCACCTGTCATTCTTCTTAAGTACTAGTTAACAGTCAAGCACTGCTGCCTTGACTCTCATTCAGGACTGCACCATAACAGGACTGCAGCGTAACAGCTTTGCGAAGAAGGAAAGTTGGACAACTGTTCACCTCACTGTGATCTTATTTATTACTATAGCTGGGCAGCTGATCAGTCAGCCAGCAAACAATGACATATTTAGACCAACTTAAATCCCATGCCCTTTTCATTAAGGAAGACTGGAAGGGAGAGGCCACAGGAATATTTACTGGGGCCTCAGAGGCCATGACTAAGATAAACACAAAGATAAATAAATATAAATGCAAGGGCAAGAAGCCAAGAGACACACAACATCTGAATAACAGAATATTTGGATTTGTTAGGTCTACAGATGCTCTTTGTAAACATTGTATATAAATCATTTGATCAGACGAAGGGCATCTTTGCCACAGAAGTCACCAGCACATTATATTAGAAGGCACTGCATTTAAATTAAGCCAGGGCCGTCAGTATTTCAGCTGCTTTACAGGTAGGAAGCCTGACTTCAATCATTTTAATCCACAGTCCCTTTAAGAAGTTGTCTGTTGCATTGTGGCAGCCAGCCATGGCCCTCTGCTCAGTGGAGCAGCAGTTGAGGTTGGCTTGACAGAAGATGGCTAACAGTGTCCCAGATGAATGCCCTGCTGGGATTTGCTTTTAACAAAGACATAAAGAGATGATGTGCAAGAAGACAAGATTATTCGGAGTAAGCAAACTGCTAGAAAACAATCAAGTGAAAAACAAGCAACTTGCTTCTGAGCCTGTCTCATACCTGTGCTACCACTCTCTGACAGTCAGTTCTTTACCATGTTTTCTGCTAAACCTTCAAAAAAAACCAAAAAACCCAAAAATGAGCACATCATCTGTATCCTTTCTGTTAAGTGCATTTCGTTTCATTGCAGAGCTAGACAAACGCTTGGTGGGCATAATGAGGGAGTGCACGCGCCAGCAACATTGACCAGTGGTAGTAGAAAAGCTCGAAGCAGCGTCAGCAAATGATTTACAACACAACAGAACCTGGCTGAAAAATCCCCCTTTTTTTTTTTTTTTGCAAATTGATCTCTCCCGTTACATCTGCTTTTGGCCACACGCCTGACACATTGGTTGCCGTCCCAACAGCCCGTCTGCGTCGGCATCTCCAGCCTGCTCCCGCCTGCACCTGGTGCCTCCTGGATCAAAGCCCTTCCAGCCCTTCGCACCCCGGCCGTGTTGGGGGCAGAGCCCACGTGCTGCCCCTGCGGGTTTCTCCCCGAGGCTCCTGTTGTGCGCGGCCCCCTCCCTCCCCCGCGGGGAGGGCTGTCGCGCAGTGCAGCGGCTCGGGGAGGCGTGTGGCCGACTACAGCCGCGACTCTCCCCTCCTCCCCGGGGGTGCTGCCGCCCCGCACGGGCCGG
>NW_005842181.1:921665-944341 GCF_000455745.1 Alligator sinensis | reverse complement strand
CCCCCCGCCCCCGGCCCGCAGCGCCCCGCGGCCCTGGGCGGGGCCTGGAACCGCCCCGGGACCGCCCCCCCTGCCCTGAGCAGGTGCCTCCCGTGGCGCAAGGACCCCCCTCCACCCCCTCACTCCTCCTAGCTCCCTTCGCTCGTCTCCCTTGCCCGCCACTTGTCAACTTGCCCGTTTCACAGAAAGGGGGAAAGGAACCAGACCCCCCGCCTCCAAAACATCTCAAGTTACTTGGCCTCCGCCCTTGGGTGGCTTTAGCCTCCTCTTTCTACCTCGGTCACACAGCACTGCGCTGTGCCCGCTTCGCCAGTGGTCCGGGCACCATCGGGGAGAGGGGGGCTGCAACTGCCTCTTGGTTTTGGGAACCAAGGTAACTAGTCCTGTTAATTGGCTGTTATTGATTATGGGGGGGAGAGGGTGGTCCTGTGGTGTCCTGAGCACTGCATAGTTTGGTACTGCTGAAGTAGATGCCATACACGAGAAGAGCAAAATTGGTGAAGCAGGCGTGTCCAACTTTGACAGCTGTCCCAATGCTGTTTCAATTAGAACAGGAGGAATAACAGTGAAACTCAGACAGACCAGAGGACTAGCATCAGCTGAACTGAAGTACCAGATGTTCTTACTAAATTAGTTTGAGGCCCCTCGTTCCTGCCCTACCCTTTCCCATCCAAATGTAACAAAGCTTTTGCAGAGTCCCTGGATAAAATAATTTTTGCCCAGACTCCCTGGATAGAGAGCTGTGCTTTGCCATCTTTTCCCAGACTTCCAGTATCCTGAGTTTATCCACAGGAACAGCAGGGTGCAGGCTACAGGTACAGGGTACAGACTACAGGTACATCCCCAATTTTCAATTTAAAAAAGTAACCCCAAATCCATGTCTCCATGATTTAAATGAAACACCACTAATATATACATCTGTATATTAGTGGTGTTTCAATTTAATCATGGAAAATGTGGATCTGGGGTTACTTTTTTAAACTGAAAATTGGAGAAACCCAGGATCCCTGCTAACCACAAATGTGCCTCAAACTTCAATTGGACAAACACTGCCGAGGAAGGAAGGCTACCTTTATCGCTGTGCCCATTTAATTTAAGTTATTACAAATACTGCCTATAACAGTGTGTGCCAGTTGTGATGTTTATTTTGTGAGGTGGGCTTCTGTCCAGCAGGAACTGGGCTGGTACCAGCAATTCATTTAGCATAGAATATTAAACAGCTATTTGACCAGCAGGAGCAGCCATGTAAGGTCAAGTAAGTCATGACATGAGCTGGATCTGGAACCATAATTTAGCCATGAAAAGTTTTGTATCCTATGACCAGCTTGTTGCTCTAAACTGTTGCTCCCCAGTATTGAGACCTTTAACAGTTCTCCTCCCACACAGATAATTTTCCTTCCTATTATGTCCAGGTTTCCTCTGGCCTATCGCTAGCGCTCATTTCTTCAATCACTTTCTATGATGGTCAGAAGGGGAGTAGAGAGATGCCGTAAGCCATTCCTTCAGTGCAATCTCAGCCCCTGATTAGTCCATAGCTCCTCACCAATAGTCTTTAGAGTTCAAAGAGTTAGATTAGGGTTTAACTGTAGTCCCAATTTAGCCTGCTGCACAATAAAACATGTTTATAAAAAACCCAATCATATGAAGAGCTGAAGAAGAAACAGGAGACACTGTAGAGGAACAACAATTAGACAGGAACCAACAGGACAGGAAAGAAGAACCTAACTCTGTATAGGAAAGTGTTAATACTGATGGCTTGAAATATCACTTGACCTTGATGAATCAGAAACTTTGTGTAGGAGCACAGGGCTGAATCCATCAGCAATATATAAACTGTCATTTTAAGATGTCAGTTTAAGCCGTCAAAAAGATTTTTCATCCTGATGGCTTTTTAATTAGAACTGCTTTACCAATGTAAATTGATCTGAAACTGATACAGTGCTAAATTTGAACTGAACAGCTCCAGTGCTCACTGACAATGCTAACAGTACTTCATAAACAGTAACACAGCAACAGGGATGAAACTAGTCTAAAACTTAAACAGCAGTGAAACTGACAAGAACCACATCAGTTTCGTAATCATGCTACTGCAATGGAAAACCAAGATCAGCCCACATTTAGATAATAAACCTTTAATGAGGATTAGGTGTCCCATGATATGACTTCTAAATAGTAGTTTCTTTTGATATATTACATCAAAAGCAAGTTACATAAAGGGTGTGCTACAAGGCACTCAGAAAAGTGTGCTTGTAACTGACAACAGATCTAAGCCTTTTCATTTCCTGTTAAGATTTCAGGAAACATTAATAGAAGGTAAAGTTTTGGTTAACCACCTGTTTATATTTTAAGCAGAAGGCAAATGAATGAGTATGCAATTGATCAATGTGCCTGTAGCTACATCATGAAACACTTTTCCTTATCCTGAACAAGCCAGATAACATATCCCAGAAAGAGGAGAACACATTTTCCACTGAATCAGCGGATGAGCAGCTAGGTACAAGTCATTTAGACTAGTTTAATTTGTATTTATTTCAACTAGGTATAGATAGATAGACAGATATTTCAATGAGGTAGGTAGGTAGGTAGATAGATAGATAGATAGATAGATAGATAGATAGATATAGTATGTGATGAACAAGAAAAGAGAAAATAAACAGCCCTTTGTAGTGTGGGTTGCACTGTAATACTGGCTTGATTTTACTCACTACTAATAAAATATACACAGGAATTATAACAGAATTTGGCTTTTTTAAACTTGCCGGCAGACTTCACACACAACATGTAAAATGCTAATTAAAATCCAGCTCTGATGATATTCTGGCACAAAAGGTCTAATGTTCTAATTATATTTGTAGCTATTTACAGTGCCCCCAAATGCTGTGGTAATTAGATGCCAATTAAATGACAGTAGATGATAATCTGGCCTCAAATTAACAATTTTTTTATTTACTACTTGCAGTTTCTGTTCTGTTGGCTGATTGAGCTCTTACTAAAGTCAATGGCAAAACTCCTACTCATTTTGACCCAAACAGGATGAATCCTAGGGATTAGAAAATACAGTAAAACTCTTTCCTCTGAACTTTTATTACTAGTCATTCCGGATTTTTTCCTTAAATCTACTAATTTTAAAAGTCGCAATTTATTTATAGAAGAACAGAACAGGATATATGTTGACAGAGGAAAAGCATCAGGAGAGTGTCTCCATAGGAACAACTGTATTCTTGAGTGAATAGAGCAACCACTTGCCTTTTCATCTCTTTACAACAAAAATAAGAATGTCATTGAGAAATTCAGTTCCCAATAATTTAATATAAAAGATGGTCCTCAGCTGAAGCGCATGTTACTAACTATCAAAACATTTGCATGGTGGGGCAGGCAGTTGGGTGTAAAACACTGACTCTTTTCAAAACCTACTATAATCACGGCATCTTTGTACCCTCCATCCAATAATAGTTCAACAGCATGTATAAAAACATCAAATAATGCTTTTATCTTTGTCCAAAATCTTTGGCTCTTTGACACTCAGCATAGCAACATGGCTGGGGGCCTAGGGCACAGGAGCAAAGGCAACTTCCAGTTGCCATCTTACTGCCAGCACAATTGCAATTGTACTGCTGCCTGCAGCAGCCATTTTTTTCACCACCCCACAAGTCAGTGCCTAGTTGCCCTGGTTACTCTGCTGCTCTGAGGGCCCTGCAACTTTGGAATGCCCCCCACCCTGCACATTCCCATATTGCATCAAAGTAGTTCATTCAGATGAACATTCAGGACTTCATACAGCTTGGGGAATGTTTAACAAAGTCATAACGAAGGGCCTTTGGACATTTTTCTATACAAAACATTGGGATTTCCTTTTCCCTGGAATGCATTAAAATTGCATTTTTTCAGATTATTTTTTATTTTATATCTTCCTAGAGCAGGGATTCCACCTTCTGGCCAACTTAGTTTAGTAGAGTATCAGGGCTTGTGTATCAGTTTAGCAGAACATGACTTGAATATCAGTTTAGATTGTATGTCCCCTTACATAATGATTTAAATCAAGAAATACTTCAGAAAGGCTGTCCTTCTGTGGCTACTCTTGAGATTTCAGTCTCCAATGTGATTGATTTTGTTTGTTGGGGACATCCCCACAGCTGCTTCACCAGCATATCTGTGCATTTGGAGTGTGTGATTGAGAGCAGCCAGACCGGGCTGCAGTGGACAGATCTCTTTAGAGACGTTACACCAAAAGAATAAATTAGGTTTAGGTATAGCCTGGCTGTGAGATCTAGAGAGGAGAAAGGCCTATATCAAAGATGATGTACAATTTAAAAGCCTGAGCAACCAGAAGCATAACAAGGCAACTGTATTACCTGGGCATAGGGCAGCAGCGCAGCTGGTTGTCAGAGGTGACAGCTAGTATTTTTGCACCCTCCTCCCTCAAGTCAGTGCCCAGGACTACTTAGTAACTGTACTGTGAGCAACAACATGACTGATGTCGTTCCCTGTGGGTGAGAAAGGAAGTCCGTGGTAGCCTTGAGGAGAAGGTCACCGCATAGATAACTGTCTAAGGAAGCACAACATGTGAATAGATGCTGGAGTACAAACATACAACCTACACCCCAGAGTACAAACCTGTCATGGAAAGACAATCTCAAATCATCTCTGAACAACTACAGCTACAACAATCTTTGCACATCTGTTAGTCTCTGACAGTCATTAGGGGTTAAGAACTGTCAAAATAAACAAGTGCCTAAAAGCCTATCAACTTTAAAAAAAAATTGTCTTACTTTCTTTGGTTAAATGCCCTCTACACCTCTTTTGTGTATATAGTACATGGCTGGTATGAAAACTAGGGAATGAAAAAGAAAGGTCAAAGTATTATAGAATCAAAGAGAAGTAGGGCTGGAAGGGACCTCAAGGGTCATCTAGTCCAACCTCCTGGCTGAGGCTCCCATTTCACTTCCCTTGCCCCATGCGAGAAACAGCACAGCTCAAAAGCATGGGAAATACCCGTAGTTGAACATAGGCATAACTATGCTAGATCATCCCTGACCAGTGACTGTCCAGTCTCTTCTTGAACACCTCCAGTAACAGAGAGTTTACAACTTCCCTTGGTAATCTATTATATTGCCTCACTGTTCTAATAGTGAAGAAGTTTTTCCTGATATCTGATCTAAGTTTACTTTGCTACAACTTCAAGCCATTTGTTCTACTCTGTGCAGAAAGACAGAAAAGGTGTTCTTCCTCTTCTTTATGGCAGCCCTTTTTGTATTTGAGGAGTGCTATCAAGTAGAGTGAGTCCACAGTTCACTGACTGGGTAACTGTCTGGAAAAATAAACTATATACAATTTGTGAGTGGATGTTATTGTGTGGCTTCATTTCCTACGGAAAGGCCACATCTACACCAGATGCTGACTTTTAATACTTGTGTATGAACAACTACTAAATGATTGTGCAGTAACTGGAGTTACTGCATCTTTACGAGTCGCACTTTGTGCCATGCAACACTACTGCGCAGTGGTAACAAGATACTGCAAGGGTCAGCATCTTGTGTAGATACAGCCAATTAGACTTTATATATGGATGAAAGTGAGATATTGATCCTTTTATTTTGGGGATTGATATCCTAAAAAAATGTACAAAGTAGTTTTGAAATTTAAGGTGCTTAATATTCTTGATAAAGCAAGTTACCTTGAAATTGGAAATGACTTAGCATAGAACACTGTCATCCAGGTTACCTGGCTTTCTTCATTCTGGCTTCTCATTTCCTCTACAAAATGCCTAACAAAAATAAACTGTGTTAAATTATGTTTTCCTTTATTTTCAGTGTATCCACTTATTCATATTAATGAGGGGGGGCAGGGGTTGCCTAAACCAGGATTTTTTGCCCCAGATTTTCAATTGATGCTACCACCATGGTAGCAATAGTAGAAATATTAATATAGAAAAAGTGCAGGCAGCCACTGGCATTTGAACAATGATGTTGTATGGACATAGTTCAGAGTCATCAGGAATTTGTTCTAAATTATTCTGGTGACATAGGTACCTTGGTCAAGCATACTAAGCAGTCATTGCTGACAGATTCCAAAAACTATGTACTTGAACTGCTGCTGAATGCAGTTCAAATTGGAAATACAAGAACTTCCTTCAGAAATTGGAAATACAAGAACTTCCTTCACGCGCGTGCGCACACACACACACACATACACACACACACACACACACCCACCCACCCCCTCTCTCTCTCTCTCTTCCCCCCTCCCAGTAATCAGGTTATTGATAACTGGTGGAAGTGTTTACCAAATAATGACATATTATGAATGATGATACTTAAAGAATAGGGATCATCCCAATGGACAGAGATCACTTCAATCAGAGCTGAAATTCAGCCACTTCTAAGGTGGCGTGTGGTAACTGCTTAACAGCTCATTGAAATACTTCATAGTAGTTTAGGATAGGAAGTGAGGACAGTTACATCCAATTGCAGCAGCAGGGGAATTTTAGATATATAAATTATAATCACTGAATTTATAATCAGCTGAATTTGGCTGAGACACAAGTTAACATCCCTACTAATATAAAAAGTACTGTGGTATCTTTAATAACTGCATTAAGGGTGATTTAGATTTCATCTGTGCTCCAGCAGCACAGAAATGTCTGTCAGCAAGTTATAGTATTGATTCAGGAATGGTTCAAAGTGAAGCCTGGCAGCTACTTAATTACCAATATCACTTCCTGCAACTTCTCTATAGGTCTTCCAGAGAGGATCAGATCCAGCCTGAGCCTGCTTCACTTGTGAGATCTAGGATTACAGCACAATTTGGTTTTGCAGGCTGTGATACAGCAATTCCTGCTAGCATCAGGGAACTTAAGGTTACAATGGGTACTTGTTTTATGACATCTAACATATCTAGTTCTTCCTGCTGAGAAGCAGGATATTCATGCTGTGAAGAAGGGGCTGGCCTAGGTGGATCTACAGTTCTTTCTATCCCAAAATGTCTCTGTTTCTGTGAGAATATTTTGGTAGCGTCAGACAGCACCTGTATTCCATTAACTCCAAAAGCATTTCACTGTTTACAGTTACCAGGAAATGTCGATGTCTGTGTTATATTAACAAGTCAGCAATAAGAACTGCAGTCTCAGTTTTAGGATTTACTAGAGAATGGTTGACTGTGACTCACTGCATGTTTAACTTTTTAGTTGAATCATGAATAAGCATGCTTGCCTAACCGTGAGAGATGGATGCAAACAAATGTTGCTAAAAGAAGTTGGATATAATAATGAACATGTCAGTCAAAAACAAAAATAATTGTTAGCTGGAAGTCTAGAAGTGCTTGTGACTGCCACATTAATGTGTCCTCATTTTTGCATATTTTTCTTGCCATTTGTATAACAAATTCATTTAAGGTTGAATTTGTTGGGATCAGCACTATATTGTGTGTGTTTGGGGAATATTATATATGAACAGAGAAGGTCTCAGTAATGGCAGATGACAAAACAAGAAGCAATGGTCTCAAGTAACAGCAAGGGAAGTTGAGATTAGATATTAGGAAAAACTCTCTCACCAGGAAGGTAGTAAAGTATTGGAATAGACAACCCAGAGAGGTTGTGGAATCTCCATCCTTGGAGGTTTTTAAGACCCAGCTAGACAAAGCCTTGCCTGGGATGATCTAGTTGGGGATGGCTCTGGGTTGAGCAGGGGATAGGACTAAATGACTTCCTGAGGTCCCTTCCAAACCTAATTTTCTGTGATTCTACGATATATCATAGGAAGACATGATAACATACTTTTAAAAATCACTGACTTGTTGCTATGTAATCATACTACACATAGCATATGTGACAGGCTAGCTGGCAGTGACCTAGCCCAGGGGTTTTGAAAGGGCAAAAGATGATTGGAGGACTTGGGATTCCCTTTCCTCACCAATCAGGCCCCAGAGACTCACCCCTCATGTCCACTGATTGGCCCCTTGGGTCACCTGGAGGGGGATAAAAGGGGCAGCACGGCTGACTCAGCAAAGAGATCAGCAAGGGACTATGAGGAAGGACCTTCAAAGAGCTGGCAAAAGCTGAGCCAGTAGGGCAGAAGCAGTTGTCCCAGAAGAGCCTGAAGGAGCAGGACCTGCAGGCAGCAGTTAGACCCTCAGCAGCATGGCGTGTGGCCGGCAGGAGAAGCTTCCTGCTGGGCTCCAGGATCCCCTACGAGAGGCTGTGGCCAGCAGGAGAGGCTTCCTTGCTCCAGCAAGGATCTGAGCAGCAACCTGAGAGGTTCCCAGCTTGGCTTCCAGCTCCTCAAATCAGAGACCATGCAGCTCAACGTGAGGCCAGGACTCCAGGAAGGTCAAGACCAGCAGCTGCTTAAAGCAGTACCAGCAGTGGTGGCTGTATGGTAGTGTTTCTGCCTACCTTGTGGGAGATCGAAGTTCAAGGCCCAGTTTTGGTGACTTGGGGTGAGTGAGCTAACAAGGAAAAATTTCTCTTGCAGTGGAAAGAGGCCATTGTGTTTTCCCCCTTTTCCCCTTCCAGGTACCTAGGCCCTATATTTCTTTGTCCTTTGACATTTTGTATTTTGTGCCTTTTTATATTTCCCTAACCAGTATTGTATGCTCTGCTGTTTGTGTTTTATATTTTGTTAACCCTGTCTTTTGTCAATGATTGTAAGTCTAACCTTTGTTGAATCCTGCCCCCTTGGGGCATTGTAATGTCCACTATACCCCCTAATTATGCCTGTTATGTTCCCAGTATTGTTCCCTCATTAAAAGGTATATGGTTAAGTCCCCAGTGGTGGTCTGGCTCTGCTCTATAGGGGGAGGAGAGTCCCTACACTTCCCACAGTGCATGTGCACCTGCTTTGATCCCTTCAATTGGAGATGGGGTACCTTTTGGAGTACCGCCTGGGTTACACATCTTCAGCCTGAGAAGTGAAATCACTTATCGGCAAAACAGAATTTTGTTGGAATCTCCTGAACGTGATTTGAAATGTTATACATGTGGGTACATAACGAGGCACAGGGAAGGCAAAAAATGGCTTCTTAGAGATTCTGTTTAACCTCCTTTTTTGCTGAGCTCCACTAGTAAGGATAATATTTTCTTAGCATCATATTTTGTTTACATGACATCAATTTTCATAAATAAAAGCTACACAATATAAAGTATTTGTGTTCCTTATGTTTAGAGACTAAAAAAATATTTTGTAACACTAACCAAACAATTCCTAACAGTCGCAACAGTGTAGAGCATTCTGTGGCCAGAACATGCCAAAATGTATACTAACAGCATTGAGTTAAAGTAAAAAAGTACTGGTGGTGTCACCTACCTTTTGCCTAGGGGTTAGAGAACTGACCTCAGGAAGTGGGAGATTTGGTTCTGCATCCTCAGGTTAGGGGGAGGGGTTAAACCCATCATTCCCATAAAAGTGCATTAGTTACTAGTCTACAGAATCAGCTAAATCAGTGGACAAGGAAGGTGAAATGGGAGCAAAAAAGAGATCAGGGCTAGATACAGACACTCAAAAAGCATGAGGCTTAATTGATTCAGTCTTTGCAGGTTAGTCTAAGCTGCACAGATTCAACTGAAACAGAAGTGAATAAACATTTAATTTACCTTTGATCAGGAAATGCAGTCACATGCCTGCAGTAGCTCAGGCCAGAAAGCAGGGGTGTTAGAACACAGCTCTCTGGCTGCGTGTTCACTTCCTATTCCTGTTGCCCCCAAGGTCTCTGGGATTTGCAGTCAGAATTACAGCAGCAGGACTCTGCAGAGTTGTTTATCACTACCTTTTCCAGGTGCCTTTGGGACTTGTAGTCCACAGCTGCAGCCAGCAGTAAGTTTAAATGGGGGAAGGAGTCTTTAACCCCCCTCCCTGGCCCCAGCCCCCAACTGGGGTTTTCCAGGGGGCAGTCCCCCCCCCCTGCCTTGTAGACTGGGCTACACCCCCAGATCAGCCACCCCTCACTGCTCCAGCTAAAGCCTAAGGCTGGAAAGCATGCTGGGATGCTGGAGAACAGACTCTGGTTTAACTTAAACTAGGAAGGGGTCTGGGACAGAAGTTTCATAAACCAGTTTGACCCGAATCAGTTAAGTCTGATACTACATTCAACCAGGTTTATCTTAAACCAGTTTCGGCCATTCTGAAACTGGGTTATGTGCAGTGAACTTCTATTCTGTTATAGGTTTAAACCAATTTCTGATCACTTACAAGTTACACATAAATCAGTTTATCCCTAGCCCAAGAGAGAATGCCAACTCTGTACCTTAGAGCAGTAATTCTCAACCTTTTTAGATTCAAGGCACCCCTTGTTAGGCTCAGAGCACCCCTTGGAACATGCCAGTTCTTAGTTTTCACTTGTTTTGTAACTATGGAAAAATCATAGAGTAATTCTTCTGCTGCAAAGAACTCAGAAAAACCACAAGAGTTCAGAAAGGTTTAAACACTATGAATTCCTATTTGAAAGCTCTGGGTTTATTTTGTGAATCATTTGCACACCTAACAATGCTAACATTGTATGGCACCTCACACCATTCTAGAAAGATGGCACATTAATTTAGAATCACTAACTTAGCATTTAAGGCATTCAGTTGAGGTAGAAGAGCCTGACGTTCTGCTCCTCAGTTGCAGAATTATTTCTGGTTCTTATCCAATGATTTTGTGATGTAAAACACGCAAGCAATCTTGGGAATAGGACCTGGAACTCAGGCCTGACCCTTTGCAAGGAAATGCCCTGTTAACTGGGCTACTGAGTTATACTGCCTCCTGCTTTTTCTTCTTTTGACCCGAGGACTCCTGCATTCTTGATTGCTCAGTGCATCAGCTTCTAGGTGCACTGACTACACTTTCTTTATAGCCTGGTGGTTAGGGCATCCTCATGAAAACTGGATGATGCAAGTCTAAATCCACCATAGGCTGGGGTGAGCAAAGAACAGAAGTCAACCCTTTTCTGAATAAATGTGCTGATCATTAAGGAAATCCCCACTCTCATATGTAGGTAGTTGTGTGAACAGAGATACCTAGTGAGCAGTCTGATGAAGCAGATGTTCAGACACAGATTCGTGTTTACTGTATACTACTGGCTACCTCCAGGCTTTCTAAATTGCCCCTCAGGCACTTATCACTCCTTCTGCCCTGATATTTATTCTCCTCTTGGCTATTAATTGGACCAGCTTCAACAGGAGGGATAGAGGATGCTTTTGGCAGTGTCTAGCTAAGTGAATCTTCATCTCATTAGACTCAAGCTAGAAAAATGCCAGATCTGAGCTTTCACTCAGTTTTTGATTATGGAAAAATGAAAGAGCAAGTGTTCAACTGCAAAGATTAAAAAAAAAACAACATAACAGGTCAAAGCGTTGTGGACACTGGATTCCTATCTGAAATCTCTGGGTTTATCTTGTGAATCATGTGTAGCTGTTTGCACACCTAACAGTGTGCATCTGGTTGAGAATCAGTGGTCTAGCCCAGGAGTGGCCAACCTATGGCATGAGTGCCACAAATAGCATAGGCAGCTGCTGTGTGGAGCACACAGCAGATCAGGGATGGGGCAGGCAGCACAACAGCAGAAAGGGCGGGAAGCAGAAAGAAAAGCAGCAGATCAGACAGGGAGCAGAGCCCAGGCCAAGGAGTAGAAAGCAGAGCAACAGATCAGGAAGAGAGCAGAGGGCAGGGAGCAGAACATAGAGCAGTAGATTGGGCAGGGAAAGAGGACTGGAGTGGTACTTAGTGAGTATGTAGGGCTGATTTGTGGCACATCTAAAAAAGGTCCATCAAGCACTTTGATGGAAGTGGGAGAGATAGGGTCAAACCCCATATGAGTGAGGGGAGGTCTAGAACCTGGGCATTCCCTGGGCAAATGCCGTAGCCACCAAAATACTGGGCTAAAAATTTAAATCTGTGTAACAGGTCCAAAATACTTCTTACATGGCTATAGCTATGCAAGTAAGTGGTACTTTCCTCTCTAAAGGTGGAATAGGGTTTTAACTGTAACTTTTAGCTATTCCAATGCCTAGCTGTAGGTGTTGATATTAGTAAACTGGAGAATAATGCATTATTAAAAATGTCTTTGCCCCACTGTATTGATATGAACTAGTTCAACAATGTTTTAAATTTTACTGTTCAAAAGTTATAGGAGAAAAAACCCAGAAGATTTGTCATGCTCAAGACAGTGGCTAGACTATAATACAATGGGATCTGACCCAGTATTAATTCCAAAGGGATAAAAGAAATTAAGTTTTCTGACTGACAAAGAGGAAACATTACATTAAATTAAATTCAAAACCCTGTGCGTGAATTTGACCTATGAAGTTAGTAAGTGTATGTTTTCTACAGTGGTTTTTCAATCTTTTGTTGTATGTGACTATTAATATAAAAAAGGAAAGAAAAAAGACCAGGTGTTATATATAAAAAGCATAAACTGGTCTTCTCTGGTCTTCAGCTCAGAGATTATTTCACTGAGACCTTTTGTTATTTCTCCACATTCTGAAAAGTTTTTGTAAGCAGCTTCCCAGGTATTTAAGTGAGTGCAGTCAGTCATAATCGAAGTCAGTCATAAGTACTATTATAGCAGGAAGATATCATCCTCCCATAAGGACCAATGATATTTGGATTCTTTCTTTCCTATTTTATTCCTTAGATCATCATTTACACCCATGCAAAATTATGAATGGTAAGTCAGAAGTACTAACAAATAGGCACTGGGAGTCTTTTACTCTCTCTATCTACAGGTGTAAATGACCGCAGCAGGTACAGGGAGAGGAGACCCAAATTCATGCATTCATTATAGTCAACATTTCCCCTTATACCAGAATTTTTTTTACCATTTTATAAAAATTTCCCTCCCTGTTCTCAAGAAGCCTGACATACCCTTATTATGTTATTGCTACCTGGGAAGCACCATGTCAAATAATACATTCATGTATGGCAAAATATACCACAGATTGCTCAAAGCTGGCAGTGCTTTTGGAAAGCTCTGGATGAGGTTCTGAGAGAAAACAGGCACTAAAGGGGCAACAAAACTTGAGGCATAAACAGCAATAGCTATACCCACTTTACTGTGTGTGTGAGAAAGCTGGACTACTGAAAGTTGCCACATTAGCAAACTCAGTCACTCCCACTTTAAATTGCATCAGAAAATCATGAAAAGTCCCTGGCATAAGATAGCAACCACAGTGTTTCTAAAAAGAACAAATATACCAGGCATGGAATTACAGCAAAGGTGCAGCGGTGATAGGCCAAACACAATGGAACAGACTGCCTAAGGAAGCTGTGGACACCCCATCACTGGCGGTGTTCAAGAACAGAGTGGATAGCCAGGGATGATCAAGGCATAGCTATGTCTATGTTCTACTATAGGTATTTCTCATACTTCTATGCTTTGCTGGTTGCATCTGCCCCTGTCCCAGCCCCCCAGCCCCCTTTCTACTACACGTGTCAGGGTGCTTTAAGCCTTCCTCAGAGGCACTGGGCATTAGGTACAGCCAAGGCTGGGGACTTTAACTGGAGTGTGCCAATGCTTCTGCTGTGACCAAAGCCAGAGGTTCCACGGAGCTAGGCGGAGTGGCCACAGCAACTCCGTGCTGCTACTGGCTTCACATCTGGCCACTCGGCCCTCCCCCCCCGAATCTGCCACTGGCTTCCTTGCATCCAGGGGCAGGGCCCCGCACAGGCTGATTTACCCTGGGCCCTGCACCCTGTTCGGGTCGTCTCTGCACATAAGCAAACTAGGCACATGCTTAGTGCCCTGAGCTGTGGGAGGCCAGTCCTTCCCCTGCCATTGGCAGGAATGGCACCCACCAGGCACATCCTTGGTGCCTGGGGCTGTGGGGGCCCATTCCTCCCCCTGCCATTGGCTGGAATGGCCCCAACCACTTCCCTTCCATTCCCTTCCCCTACCATCTGCCAACCTTGCCACTGTGTCTGCCCCCTAGCTGTGGCTCCAAGCCCAGCCCCCTGTGGGTGGCAGCACTGGGGTGGGGAGGGAGGTCTCAGCCAGCCTGGGACCCATGAGTTTGTTTGCCTAGAGCCCACTAAAGAGTTAATCCAGCCCTGGCTAGAAGGTCTTGCTCTTCTGGTCAGGGTCAGACCAGTCACCATATATGGGGTCAGGAAGGAATTTTACCCCATGGTCAGATTGTCATGGAGTGTGGTGATTTTTACCTTCCTCCACAGCAGGGGGCCTACAGAGTGGGACAGTTCTACGCAGGACCTCTTGAGCATATATTGACAACATTTTATAGAAGCAGAAGGTTGGCTATCATGGCTCTCCTACTTTTTCTGTGGTAGGTTAAGATACTGTCAGTGTTGTGTCAGGGTTGATGGTAGTCTCACGTAGAGTTTAAATTATGGTTTGTATGGGATGGTTTGGATAGGGATGATTCTGCCTCAGGCAGGGGTTTGGACTAGATGACCTCTGAAGGCCCTTTCCAGCCCTCTTGTTTATGATTCTATTACATTCTTGATGTCAGACAGTGTAAGAAGCCACTCTACAATGAAAAGAAGAGTGGCATTGGTGACGTGTAGGGGGTGCACATGGGTGCATGTGCACCACTTGGAAGCGCCAGCCGCAAAACTGGAAGTCCCAACAGAAGTGCACTTCTGGTTTTGCCACAGGTGGCTCCCTGGTTGACGATCGGCCACTGGGGGACCACCCCCCACCGGTTAGCGATTGATCGCGGGGGCACCATCCCTTGGTCGGTGATCTGGTGTCCCCCCGCACTTGGGAGGCACCAGTCACTCATTAAATTTTGTAAATCCTCTTGTGATAATTGGCCTAAGACAGGAGTGAACAAAATATGGACCAGGGGCTGCATCCAGCCTGTCAATTGATTGGATCTGGCCTGTGGCTGCCCCCACAGCACTCTGCATGGGGCTGAGCCTGCCCAGGTCAGCTCACACTGCTCCAGCCTGCAGCCACTGATCTGGCCCCAACTAATGTACACAGTGTAACAGGGGGCTCTGTCGAGACCGGTCCGCCATTGGTCCACCCACCTGTTTCTGGGCCAACTGCCTGCCTCAGTCTTCTGTCACGCCTTGTTGTTTCTTAATTGGTTTTCATTAGGCAGGAGGCTGCCCATTCTTGCCCCGATGCCACAGAGCATTCTCTGTGGCTCCGTTCCTCCCCTGCACCACAGCCCAAGCCTCACAGATGGCATCCAGATGACACAGTGCTCTCGGCCTATAGCCAGACCACGCTTAGCCCTCATTGTCAGGCCTCAAACACACACGCATTCATACCGCGGTCCTTTCATTACGGCCTCTCACACTCCACCCACTCTCACAGGGTGTCTTTCATGCATCAACAATTTATACTGTCTTGCTCCCTTTCGGAGTGGGCCTCTAAGGCCGTAGGCTTTATCTAGTGCACACCTTGGGTGGCAGACATACCGCCTTTTGGGCCTCTCCCGTGACCGTCACCGGGGTAGTGGCCAGTCAGTTACCCAACCAGAGGCAACTCTATACAGACTCACACACACACATACCGGGCTCCCAGACCTCTGGTTTCCCTTTCACTGGCACTCCACATCTGCCCCCTCACTGGGGCTCCACACCTTCACTGGGGGCCTACCCTTACTGGGGCTCCACATCTTCTACCCCCTCACTGAGACTATGGGGCTTCCCTTCCTGTTAGGGGCTCAGGTGGCCATAGCCATACCTGGCTCCAACTGCTACCCACAGTGATGTGGGGGCTAGGGCTTATTCAGGCATGCAAACCCACCTTCCACCATGATGGTAACTGGTCTGATATTTTCCAGGAGGCTCCTACCACCCCTGGGAGCCCCACCAGACCACCCACTGGGGCAGTTTTGGGGCAGTTTTGGGGCAGTTTTGGACCAGGACCAGGACCAGGACCAGGACCAGGACCAGGACCAGGACCAGGACCAGGACCAGGACCAGGACCAGGACCTTCCTGCAAGATATTCCATTCAGGCAGGCAATGTTTTTGCCTGCCTGAGCAGTGACAAACTGCTCTGTTTATATAGGTGGACATGGTTCTAAAATGGCTGCCACAATCAAGCACCTGCTGGCTGCTTGACTTGGCTCTTAAAGTGGCAGGCACCAACAGTGCCCTGCCATGCACAGCTTTTGGTGAAGCTGTTCCCATTGTGGCTGCTGCTTGGCTTCCCTCACTTCCAGCAGCAGTTCCTCCTCCCGCTGCACTGCTCCAGGCCAGGAGGCAGCTTAAGCTGGGCAGCTCCTGCTCCAGCACAGAGGGCTTTGGCTCCAGTTCCAGCTTCTGGCTGCCTTCCACCCACTCTGCCCCTGGTGTGGGAGGCCTAGTGGGTGGAAGGCAGCTGGGAGCTTCAGCAAGGCAGCTCCTCCCCAGTGTGTGGGGTTGAACTGCCAGGCTGAACCTCTCAACTACCTTCCACCCATCCAGGAAGAGCACACACCAACTGCTGAAACTTCCTTAGCCTGATGAAGGGTTTTTGAACTCGAAAGCTTGCTTAATAACTATTCTCCAACTATTTGGGTTGGTCTAATAAAAGATATCAGATTCGCCCAAGTAACCTTGTCTGCCTATGTCCTTAGACCAATACGGCTACAACCTACACCCCTTCCACCGACTTGGCCATTCATGCCAGGTGGGTAGAGGGAGTGGAAGGCAGCCAAGAGCTGGAACTGGAGCCAGAGCCACAGCCCCAGATGCTGAGGAAGGAGCCATTTGGCTGAAGCTGCCTCCCAGCCCAAAACAAGACAGCAGGAGGAGGAGCTGCCACTAGAGACAAGGGGATCTGAGCAGCAGCCACATCAGGTGCAGCCCTGCTGGAAGCTGTGTGCACTGGCCAGGACTGGACCATGGCACGGGCTTCCCTGGGTGGGGCTCAGCTCCATGCAGAGCACTGTGGAGACAGCCATGGACCATACCACCCAGGTGAGCTCTGCTGCACATGCCCCCCTGCCCTCTCCTTTCTTCCCTTATGCCCAGCAAGCTCCCGGGAGCTAGCGGCAAGGCAACCCCCACATGCATATGCCCCTCCACATGCATATGCCCCTCCACATGCTCCACCCCTCTGCCACACCCTCCCAAAGGCAGAGGCTGCCCCAAAACCCCACCCTGTGATCTCAGCCTCACCCACGCAACTCACTCCTGAACACCACTTCTCACCTGCCCACCCACCTGCCCGTGGCCCCATCCCACATAGGGATTTTTGGTGAGTTGTTGTGGTGGGGGGTGCTGATCCAGCCCACGACAACTCGTTAAAACTTCCTATGTGGCTTCTGGACCCAAATAATTGCTTACTCCTGGCCTAAGAGGTATAATGAGTGTCTAAAATCTATCCTAAAAAAGGTAGAATGCCCACTGATACATGAGAGCACACTGCATGTCACAAAAAGGAGAAGCAAAAGTTTATTTGTGATGGCCAAATTACATTGGAAACAACTCATATCCAGCTAGCTAAAAAGAACGCAGAAATACCTTGTGAAAGACCAGTCTTTAGGTCAGTAGTACTCAACCTGTTGACCTCACAGGCCAGGTGAGTGGCCTGGGGCTGGTCCATGAGACACATAGAGCCCCATGCACCAGGATCTGGCCTTAGGTCCTCTTCCCTCCCACCTCTCCCCACTGGCCTGTGCACTGGAGTTGAGCCCCAGAGACCTGGGACCACTGCCTCCTGCCCCTATGCACCAGAACTAGGCCCCAGCCTTGTCCCCTCCTGTTCCCATACTCCAGGAACCCTGAGGGCCTGGTGCTTCCCTCTCCTGCCATGATTGGGTCCAGAGGCCTGGTTCCACCCCCACCTGGTCCCCCACACCAGGATTGGGCCCTGGGGCCCAGGACCACCTCCTCCGCTGCTTAGCCCTGCATGGTGGGATCAGGCATGCAATGCACTGTGGCAAGCCTGGGGCTCCAATGGCTCTGGAAATTTGGTAGCAGGGGAGCAGTGCCACCCCACTTCTGCCACCAAATTTCCATATGTGTGGGGAGCACCACTGGCTGGACAACAGGTCACCACAGACTGGATCTGGCCCACAGGCCAGGGGTTGAGCTTTAGGTCATTGACACTTGTTCTGGGTGTGGGTAAAACTTTCCTCCGAATATTAGATTTTGTAGCCAGATAAGAACTCATAATCAAAATTACTGCAGAAAAGAAATTGTTGATAATCATCCTTGGTGACAATGGATAACCAGCACCACCATTTTTTAAATTATCTTATTTGATCAGAATCCTTCATTTGAAATTGGAAGAAAGTAGGGCTGTGTGAAACAGCATCATTTTGTTTCAACTTCCATTTCACCATTTTGAAGGGACAGTTTTTCGTTTCGTTGTTTCATTTCATTTCGAAGCACTGTTCCATTTTGTTTTGTTAAAACCATTTTGCTGTTTCGACTCCTGACACTTGCCAGCAGCGGCAGCCTCCTCTCATCTAGTGTGCAGATCTGGGGGCCCATACCCCTGGGACGGCTGCAGGGCTGTGCCAGACTCCTCCTGGGGGTGTGGGCCCCTGGATCTGCGCACTGGATGACAGGAGGCTGTCGCTGCTGCCTGGGACTGGTGCTGGGCACAGCTCACGCCTAGTGCCAGGGAAGATTGCTGCTGCCATTGGCCCCAGGTGTCAGCAGCAGCCTCCTCTCATCCGGCATGCAGATCTGGGTAGGGGCTCGCACCCCCAGGAGGAGTCTCGTATCCCCAGGAGGAGTCTGTCATCTGCCCCGCAGCCCTCCTGGGGGTGTGGGCTCCCGGATCTGTGCGCCAGATGACAGGAGGCTTCTGCTTCTGTTTGAGACCAGCACTGAAGCCAAGTAAGCTCGGCTTCAAAACTCGAAATGTTTTGAAACTTTCGAAATGTTTTGAGTGCCCTCGTTTAATTTTGAAGCTGTTTCAAAGCCTTTTGTTTCATTTCAATTTTGCAGTTTCAAGCTTGAAACACATAGAAACAGCTTTGAAACGAAACACCTGGAGAAATTTCACACAGCCCTAGAATAGGTTAGACAGCTATTGTGTAATGTGGAATTGCTCAACACTTAAGATTTGAATCAGTAGACGAGGCGACAGTTCCTCGTTTTAATTAAGAGACAAAGAACCATCATATTTTCAGTCCAAATAAAGCAGCTGTTTGACTCCCAGTAGATGAGGAACTGTTTTTGGATCCAGTCAAAATGCAAATGAAATACAAGAGGAAGAATCCACTGTATTTAATTGTTGAGTTAAATTTGAAACTGATACACTGGATAACTGGAAGAAAGAACAATCAGTCATTGCCTTTAGTGATACACCTAAATGCTGTATATGGAAGAAACAATTATTTATTTCTTCCATCCCTCAACATACAGACTCCATGCCCTTGGAATCACAAGGTCTATTGAGGAACACAAAAATAGTAATCTGGAAGTATATATTTTACTTAGTCTTTGCACCTACGTTTTCTACCAACAATTTTACATCCTCTTAGTTGCTTTTCATTAGTATTCTTCTACGAATATGAAAATAATCTGTTTAATAATAAATAAATGAAATAGGAAAATGTTCTTTAGAATATAAAAATAGCCTTTCTTTATAATATGAAAATATTTTGTGTTGGTCTTGCAGAATAGTGTAAACCTTAAATTTCCAACATTGGCCAACTTTGCTCTTGTTACCACTGGTAAGACTCCTTTAGACTCCTTTAGAGTCCTTAAGACTCCTTTAGAGTGTTCTCCTTTAGAGCTGTTTTAGGCCTAACACTAAACACTTCCACTCTTGGTTAAAATTCTGGTCCCACTGAAATGAATGACAGTTTCCCACTGGGGCCATGATTTCATGATGGTAGTTATCCCATATGAATAACTGTCTTTAATTGAAGTTCTCTATTGGAGAGCTTCTCTAAGGTATATTACCAATAATACGTCAGATTCCTGGCTTTTATGCTAGCCTTCATTAGCTGGGGAAATGGAAAACAGTTCAGATTTCAGTCCCATCACCCCAGGTTTCCACCTGTCTTAAATGTCCTGCCTCTTATTAATTTAATTGGGAGTATCTGTGACTTGCTTTATGAAAACGCAGGGTAAATAAGACTGCTATCAAATCTATTCTAACTAATCCTTTATTTAACCTAAATAATTATAGCTTTTCCATATTATTGTCATGGCCCTTCTCTAAACCTTTTCTGTCACAGTACTGAAGACAGGAACACAGCATATGGATAATGGCATTATAATATTTTCAGTAGTGTTCTCTATTACTTATAAAGTTTAGCATTTAATTTTTTTCATGTCAGATTTGCAAATTGAGCAGATGTGTTCACCAAACTGTTTTAATTAAGTTGTCCACACTCTGACTAGATATTTTTCCTAAATGGTAACACTTCATTAAGCATCCAGTACATTATGAGTCTAAATTATTTCTGTGCATTACCTAACACTCTGCTAAACTGAAATGACACAATCAAAGGAAAAGTAGGGTTGGAAGTTCCTCAAAAGGTAATCTAGTCCAACCCCCTGTTCAAGGTGTGATCATCCCTGTCTAAACCACCCCAGAACAATATTTGTCTAATCTGCACTTTGCTTCTGGTGACACAGATTTTACATTTCTAGAAAATCTGTTCCAGAATTTAGCAACCCTCATAATTAGAAATTTCTTCCAAACATCTATCCTAAATCTCCGTTGTTGTAATTCGAGCCCATCACTTCTTATCCTGTGCTCTGTGGACACAGACAACAATTGATTTCTATGTCTCTTTCCAACCATTTTTGCATTTAAAGACTGTTATTCAACATCACCAATCTTTTCTAGGTTAAATAGTCCCAGTTCCCACAAAGTTTCCTCATTTCACATTTTCTAGATCTGTTAATTATATTTGTTCTTGCCTCTCCAACTTGTCCACACCTTTCTTGACATGTGGTGCCTAAACCTACAGGTAGAAGTCTAGGAGAGGTCTTCTGAGTGCTAAACAGAATGGAAGAATCACTGTCAAGCTGTTAAATCATCAAGTTTTGTTAGTTCCTTCTGAAGAGTCTCAGAAGCCTTCCTAGTCCAAAATACCCTAAGAAACCTTGTGTTCAGCACAAGTTGTGCCATCTTTTCCCTCTTTTTTTCCAAGACAAGAATATTTAAATACTACTTGAATTAGTAAGTCTTTTGGGCAACCTACTAATAATCTTTTCCTATTCTGAAAAGCAACTACCATATTTTTCTGTGTATAAGATATCACTCCCCCCAAAAAAGAAGCTCTTACGGGAAGGTACACCTTATACACAAAAGTTGCAGAAGTAAAAATACTACGTATTGAAATTAGGTATCAGTGGCTTGAAGATGAGCCCAGAGATGCTGGTTAGAATCCTCAGGTCAAGGTGGAGGGTGGGGGGGAAGCTGTAGCAGTGCAGGGCTTTCTTTTCCTGTCTGCCCCTGGAGGGGCAGACAGGAAAAGGAAATGGAGTATGAAGCATGAATAATCCACAGATTCTGGCACAAGAACAAACTGTCTGCTTTGTATAAACTGCTGGATATATTTACACTGAAGCTAGCATTAAGTTGTTATCCTAAAAATGTTTCATTTTATATTTTCTAAATATTTTGGGATTTTTTTTACGTTACTCTGTTAATCAGAAACAATTAGGAATTTATAAATAGTTGTTTAGGGCATTAATTGTGCAGTCCCCACTGAATTTTAATAGGATTTGGGTACTGAATTAATGTACAATCCTTTGAAAATCTCAGCCTAAGTGTGCTTGGCTTTGCATTTTGATGGAGATTTTCAAAAAGATCCAAGGAGTTAAAAGCACAAGTTCCAGAGATTTGCAGTGGAGCTTGTGCTCTAAAACTCCTTAGAAAATCTCTTCTTTTAATAAACAAATCACTTCTTATAACTGGGTAATTACATTTTTCAAAATAAAAACGTCTCTTTTTTGCAAACACACATACTTTGTTTTGCAAAACAAGATGCCTGCGTAGTACATTCTAGAAATGAGAGTCCTGCCAAAGCTTTCAACTTCCTGTTCACTTTCAGCGTCTGTGCTACTCTTGATTCTGTTAGTAGCACATTACCACTTGTGTGTCTCAGACTCTCTGTTCCAAATTCATCCATGGTGTAACTCAGCTGAAATCAACAGAGCTACAGTAGGTGTGAATTTGGCTGTTTGCCTGTAAATTAACCAGTCATTTAAGCTACAGAGTGTCATTGATAAGCAATAATAGCACAAGCGTGGTGAAAGGAAGCTATCTCCTAGTTAGTTTTGTACAGTTGACACTAACTCTATTGTCAGATAAGTCTTACTGACTGTGGGAAAAGTTGAGTGGGAAAACTCACAGTAGCAGACTGCTAACCTTAGGAGGAACGTAGTAGAAATCTTGACATGATCTGTTTCCCCATGCCGCCAAGCAGGGAATCAAAGTAACTAGCTGAGTATCAGTTGCTTCAGTTCCTGGCCCAAACGCATGTTTTTCCTTGACAGCATTTTTGTTTGCTTTTAGGAACAAGGGCAGAGGGAAAGGGAAGAAAGGAGTCTGAGGTGGGTGCGTGTTTCTTGCCAAAGAGAGGGAGCCACTTTCCAGTATCTTCTAAAAGAGTAATCATTAGTGAAACTCAGTAATTCAGACAAAAGTGACTACAGTTTTAAAAGGATAGCATTGAGAACATGCTACCCCTTCTGTATTATGAAATGTAACTGGTTTAGAACAGTAACTATGGAGCTCAGTTACACACACACACATACAGAAAACCCAACTGTTCAAGACATACACACTTTGCAGGGGCAGGGTGCACTGGGTGGGTATGCATGGGATG
>NW_005842181.1:901493-921634 GCF_000455745.1 Alligator sinensis | reverse complement strand
AGGGGCAGGGTGCACGGGGTGGGTATGCAGGGGAGGGCCAGTTAGTGGCTAGTGGCCATGATGAGCTGCTGCCACATCAGGTCTAGGTGAGTGGCCATGATGGGTGGTTTGGCCATTCAGGTCTGCTCAGGACTCTTCAGCAGCCTGGGGAACCCAGGGCACACTAGGTGGTGTGCAAGAGCCTCCCTTACCTGCTGGGTTAGGGCTTTGCAGGCAGAGTCTGAACTCCCTCCCCAACAAGGGCTACTGTGTGGTCTGCTTCCTCCCTACCTGACTGTGGGTGAACAGCGTAAAGCTACTGTAAACCTAGGGTCCTTCTCTGCAGTACTGCAGCCTATCCACTCATTTCCCAGTCTGTATTTCTACATGCAATTATTCTGTCCCAAGTGCAGGACTTTGCACTTGTCCTTGCTGAATTTTATATGGTTGATTGTGGATCATGTTTTTCAGGCCTATCCTCCAGACTGTCTGCAACTCCACCCAATTTGGTGTCATCCACAAATTTGCTAAGTGTGTATTCAATCCCATCATTCAAACCATTAATTAAGATATTAATACCAGACCCAGAACAGACTGCTGGGGAACCTTCCTTGATACCTCCTCCCAGCTGGACACCGAGCCATTGATGGCTATTTGTTGAACACTCTGATCCAAGTAGTAATGTATCCACTTGATAGTACTTTCATCTAGTCATTCATCATTAGAAACTTGATCCTATCGTGACAGAATTCAGTGGAAGTCTTTTCAATGATTGCAGTCGGTACTGAATCAGGTAAAGGAGTCTGAGGGTTTCACACACTGTAATTTTGTAGGTGGTAACTTGCTTTGCAGAATTAAAGCTGATTTTAATTAAATAATTATCAAATGTCTTATAAACCGCTTACCTAATGTAATTACCTTTAGTGATACTTTCACTTTGGCACTTCACAGTTTTCTAAAAAGCAAGCCCTGTTTCATTGGGAAGTATTATCCCAATGTTAACACATGCACATCACATGTAATCATATATTAGCAGTAAGTATTGCATTTCATGTCAGCAGAAATTCTGACACCTATGCTCGTCTAGGAATTCCAGCAAATGACAATGAAATTATAACTATGTCAGGCAGTGGACTGTCAACGTATACAGAATGACTAATTCTAGAACTCTCAACATCTGCTCTGTCTTGTGGAAAAACTAATAATAACCTAAGATATTAGCCTGTTTGAAATTTAGCATCTACAAACTGAATTCAAGATGCATATATTAAAAGGGAATCTAAATGTATTGTTAAGCAAAGCTGATTAAAAATGTAAACAAAGCCAATGCCAAAATACATCTGAAGATCATTAAAGCTCTACTCCAACAGACAATTAAGCATGTGCTTAACTTTTCACCTGGAAAAAGTTCCAATTAAATCAAAGGGACCAAGCCTTTGCATAAATTTAAACAAAATATTTCAGGTGGAGCAAACTGTAAACCCTAAATCTAGTGAAATACCAAAGTATTAAAAGGGACTAGAAGACATTTTGGGAAGAATAATGGAAATTAATTGTTTCAGTTAATTTAAGCATTATTGTGGACTATTGACTGAAACAGCTATTCAATGTATAGTTATATTAAAGCAGGGTAAAATTGCACCTTAAAGGCTAACTATAAGATTTTTTATATATATATATACACACACACACACACACATACATATATACATATAAATACATATATACATACACACACACATATGTGTGTGTGTGTACACATATATATATATGACTATAATTAGTCTATAAAGTGCAAATCTACCCTGTTTTTTGCTTGAGTTCAGCTTAACACAGCTAATAACCTCTCTCTAACTGTATTAAGACAAAATAAACATTAGACTTCCAAAAAGGGGAGAAAAGATAGTATGAAAAAATAGTTTAATGACTAAATAAATCAGTATGTCCCAACCTAAACATTTAGGTTGTGACTCCTTGGGCATGTCTACATGAGATGCTAAATGTGCAGTAAATTAATTCTACTGTGCATTAGCATGTCATGGCAAAAGCCATGCTAATGCACTTAATGCGCAGTAGAATTAGTCTACTATGCATTAGTGTCACAAAAAATCCTGTGTGCTGGCACTACTGCACAGTAGTGTGGTGACTGCACATTTAGTTTAGTACCGTTATAACAAGTACTAAACTGAATGGTAGCCATGGTACATTAATGAACATGTAGACATGCCTCTTGTCTCCATAATGACCTAAAAATACAGAAGAGGATTACTTGTATTTATGCTGCTGGGACATGGAGAGGTTGAATTCATCATTTAGGAAACATACTTAGATTTATTGTGGTTACTCCAGGGATGAGTTTAGCACATCATTTGTGTTTTGTAAGCAGCCAAAACACTCCTATATTGCTGCATTTCAACTGTGGTATGACAGCAGTGAGGTGATTACCAATTTGTTATGGCTGTCTGCTGAGTGCTCAATAAATATCAGTATCTGTACGTGCATCTCTATCATAACAGCTTGCTAGCCTGGATGAAATCTAATATATAAGAACAGGAAGGACAGAGAATGGATGACTTTCCATTTGAAAGCTTCCAAAAATTCTTTCATTGCTTTTCTTAGAAGAAACATTTGTTTGAGTGATACCTCCAGAATCTATGCTAACATGCTAATACTGTGCAACTCTGTCCCTCTCTAGTGGATACACCACACATAGAGGCCTGCAGAGAGGTTTTACAGTCTGCTACTGCCTTTGATCTGCTGTGGTTAGTAATTCAGTTCTAGATTCATGCTTTTTATCCAGAGATCAATGTCCATTTAAACCCAGCCTAGGATTTCATTACATTAGCTTTCATAAAAGGGGGAGAAGATACCACTGCAGAGAGCCAGGTGTAGTCAGCCAGGTACCAGATCTGCTGGGCCTTTGACACCGTTCATGAATTGAGTTGCCAACTGTACCTTACTGCTTGATAGTGTAAAATGGCAGTCCCCATTCTGTTCCAAGGAAAGTTTGTACATGCTTTGTAGAAGACCAGAAGCTCCCTACTTCCTGGGGTTTGTCTTTATTACCAAATATAACTTATGATAAATATAATGACCAGCCTAACCTAATTCTCAGCTCCAGGTACCTGAAAGCTTTTACCTTAGAAATTATCTATCTATCCTGGATCTTAGCAACCTTTCTAAAGCCCACCCCCAATGATTTTATGCTTAGAATGAAAACTAACAAATCATAATTGCCTTAAGGAATTGGCGGAAGTTAGTTAGACAGGACAAAATGGGAATCCAGAAAACATGATATTGCTTGGGGACACTAATTTGCAGTATGACCATATGGGCTGCTGCAGAGCATTAACAGGCCAGTGCTACAATGCATGAGGTTCCCTTTCTTATCCTCATAACACCCTCACTTTCCATTATAAACCACTAAAGAGTTAATTCATTTATGACAGGCCTAATTATTTTTAATTCCTTTTTAATTTGAATCAAGATACCTCATCCAGTGGAACAAAGTATAACATGCGATCTTTGCACAATGGCATTTAAAAAGGGTTAAAGGAAAGAACTACTTTAAATAAAAAATGTTAATGTATTGTTTTATTTTGTGAAATGTTTCCATTTATTTTTGTTTTAAAATTACCTTGAGGAATAAGATATTTAAAAAGCCTGATTCTGCTCCCTGCAGAAGGGTGATTGTGCCTGAAATTCTAATCCTAATTCTAATTCTATGCCTACCCGAAAGCTTGCTAAGGACTTTTTTTACAACTTCTCAGTTGATTTAATGAAAGATATTTTATTAGATATTTCATCTACCCAAATGACCTTGCCTGCCTAATTCTGCTTCCCTCATTTACACCTCTGAAGAGTCTATTGAAGTAGAATGGGTTACTTAGATATAAATGGGGCAGAATATGGCCTAATAATAAAATCCTTATTAATCATTCAGATTTCAGAATATGCCCACTCTATAGTCTTGGTTTGATATCTGGGCCTGCCTGCTGTGAGGCAGAGGTATAATTTTGACACAATTTATCAGCCAACATTAGATCATGATTTACAGAAAAGTTCTTGTCTGGTTTTTTTTAGTCTCTAGAGAAGTAACAGATCCCTCTCTCAGCCATCACCTGCTTAGTGTTAAAATGTCTTTGGCAGCTCTAAACTATAAACAAAAAAGACTGAAAGCAGAAAAACAATGTTTATAATATGCTTATTTCAAAACCTCCACTATTTTGTGTAATACATAGTTGTCCAACACTATAAAGTACTAGCCTTTAAAATATTTTCATTTATGATTGAAAATATGCTGACTACAAATGTAAAGCAATACAAAAGAACTATAGGTATACTTTATTATCATCTTAGTGAAAAAGAGAAAGATATTTGGGTGGGACATGCTTAGGTTTTATTGTATCATTGCTGGAGAAAGCTATAGAACCTCATCTAAAATTTATAGCATTCCATAATAGACTAATGGATCAGGATAATTTCTGTTGTTCAGTAGCACAATTCCTAAATTAAAACTGAAACAATAAAATTAGTGTCTCATAACCTGCTCCATCTTTTTCAGAAATTGCAGCATCCTGCAATACCACAGT
The DNA here is from genome assembly GCF_000455745.1 of Alligator sinensis. Lineage (NCBI taxonomy): Eukaryota > Metazoa > Chordata > Crocodylia > Alligatoridae > Alligator > Alligator sinensis. The sequence continues at coordinate 917,063 of NW_005842181.1, read as the reverse complement.
GATTAGTGGTTCTTATTTCCTTTTCTGTTTTTTTTAAGTCAGTGGGTCACATTTTAGTTGTTTGAGTATAACACCAAAGGTAGAACCTGGCTCAGGCTTCAGTTTCCAGAGAGTCAAAGTATCCCTAGGGAAGGGATCTGTTCCCTCCATTTCTTCTGATTTTACAATCTGTCATCCTGATCTATGCCAAAAGCAATGGAAATAGTTTGAGAATATTTTTTCTCACATTAATTTAGGACCAGATATTGACTCTACATAAACTCCTGTGCTGGGGAATTAGAAGTATCAGCAGCCACTGAACCTACCTGCAGGGCTGACCTGTATCCCAGGCAGCAGGAGGGAGGGAAAAGCAGCTTCTGTGTGTCGTCACTTTTCCCCGTCAAAAAGGTGGGCAGAGCCTTGGCTCTACACCTCTCAGTACTCTGGTCAGGCAGAAGTATTCTGGTACTGGTGTGGCCCAGATTACCCATCCTTCCTCCTCCTTTCTGGAGCAATAAGAAATCCAGGTACAGACTATCTCTGAGTTCAGTCTTATTCCTTTGGGGGCGGGACAACTATACTGTGACAGTTGCTCAGGGATTGCAGTGAAAGCACAATTTAAATTATAAGGGTAAAACCTGGTACAACTGAAAAAGTACAAGGAGCACATAGTCAAAGGGACCCACTAGAAAGAATGTGTCTGATCTTGGGATGACCCAAGCATCTGCAGGATCCATCAAAAAACAGTGAAAGTTGGGAATGTTTTGGTGCCTTCCAGGATCAGGCCCTTTTTTGGAGGATATATGTAGCTGCTGACATGCCATATGGTCCCCAGGTATGGGCAAATGTGCATTTGGAGTGGCTTCAAAAGGTGATGTGGGCATGAACTTGTAGGGATAAAACTGAGTGGGCATGAAGCAGGGCCAAAGTTGGAGTGGTTTTGGTACACTTATATCACTTCAGGTTTATGCACAGGGAACAATTAGACCATGGCAAATGCTCAGTCCCTCCACTTTTGAAGTTAATTGAAGTGTACATTTGTCTGTAGACCTGTTTCTTTAGAGAATGAGAGATCTCCTTGAAGTTGACGAGAATTTTGCCTGGAAGAATGGTGCCATTTATTAATATTTTATTAATAAATGACATTTATTAAAGCCATAAGGCCACATCTGCTTCTCTTTGAATCTTAGAATATTTCAAGGGTATGGAGTTATTCACAGACTACCTCAGATATGGCCAAGGTCATGTAAGGATTTCATTGCATTACTGCAGTGCACCATCTTCTGTGCCAGCCGCTTGCTGCTCTGCTACAGACTGCATTACCGTGCATCAGCAAATATGCCAACATGCTGCTATATTTAGTTTTTCAGACAGATTGCTAAAGTAGAGGATGTCAGTTTTTAATCTGACTTTATAAATTTGTAAGTAAAGTAAAAATGAACTCATTTCCTTTGACCCTGGTCTAGAATGCTTTCTGTTAATCATCTTGTGCTGTTTAGTGATAACTTTACATTATATCAAGGAACTCAAAATCTCAAGCCAAGTAGAATATTACGGCTAAGAGATATATTAGGAGGAATTAGGTTGCCTAGTTTCATTGTCAGGTTTATGCTTTGAGTTTAAAGGACTAGAAACTAGAAACATCACACTTTTTTTACACAGACACACACTCCTATCCAGGATTATCCTACAAAGAACAGGTCCTCTGTTACCTAGAGGAGTTACACGGATGTAGTCATGAAGGTCAGAACAGTGTCACAGGGATTTACTCTAGTGCTGTTGTTCCCCTCCCTTTGAAATTTTTTCTTAAGTTTCTTTGCCCTCTCCTTTTCACTTTTGCTGTGATGTCTTGCTCCTACGATATAAGTCTCCATTGCAAAATTTCTTAAAGGCAAGGGTCATATTTTATATCTTTGATAAAGGGAAAGGTTGAGATTTAGTGGTGGTATGATAGATTTTTGATATATACAGCTAAACACATTCAAACAAAAAGCACACTGTTTGAATTTAATTTTTATACCTTTTTTTTTTTTTTTTAAATATGGGCTACCAAGAGCCACAGACAAAACGTAATGTGATGCAAGTAAAAATAGCACAAGCAGCTCTTGCTTCTACAGTACTGTTGCTGGGTTTTGCAGTAATTTTTTTTTTAAGTGTGAAAGGGATCATTTTTCTCACAATCCCAATTTTTGTGCGTGTGTGTAAACACCCCCGATTTATTATTCAGTTTGAAAATTTTACTTCTAATTATTTAAGAGAATGTTTTACATATATTATGACCTACATTGTAAATTCTTCTTCATGTGTTTCTACTTTGCCTAGCATAACAGGACCCTCATCCTTAGCTGGATGTCATAGAAGATATCTATACCACATTCTGATTTGTGTATAAAAGGCTTGGCAGAGTCTTGAGAACATGTTCTGGCACTGTGCTCTGATTCTCCTGGTCTTTAGACTGATGCATGTTGTTTACACTACAAATTTGCAAAGCCAAGTGTAGACAGGAGGTCGGAGTTTATTTTTTTGGCAGCATGCCAGCGTCACTTAGAATACAATATGGATATCCCATTCCATGCTATTACTGCAATCATAAGTATTATTAGCAGGGATCCGGGTTTTTCATTCACTGTTGAAAAATGCAGATTTTCTCTTTAAAGGAGAAAAATGCAGGAAACGGAAGGTTTCTCCTTGCAGCATGAGTTCCAGCCTGCAAGGGGCTGGGGGGAGCAGGAGGAGGGTGATCAGGCAGGGGATGCCATGTGCACATGCACACATGCACGTGGCAGCCAGGTAGCATGAAAGAGCAGCTCCCACAGCTTGCTGCAGGTAAGGTGTGGGGGAGGGATTGAAGCCCACATAGTGACAGAGGGAGAGAGTTGGGCAGGGTTGGGGCTGGGGACACTGCCCAGCTGGGGTGGTGCATGGAGTTTGAGGTCTGGGGCCAGGGCAAGAATGCACAGCTGAAGAGCCTGGGCAGGGAGCAGGAGGGAGCTGCGGACAGCTCATTCAGGGGGCAGCTGGTGGGCTGGCTCCCTGTCACTGTGCACACTTCCAAGGGGAGACATAGGGAGCATGTACCCCCAGATTTGTGCATGGGGCAAAGGTGGATGCAGGCTGCCCACTGCAGGCTTGGGGCTCTCTGCCCTGATGCCCTCCCAGCAGGTGGTACCCGGTGCGGCAGGGCAGAGCAGGGTGCGAGGGCTTGGTGCCACCGCTGAGAACCCCACACTGCCATGGCAAGGTATTCCCTGCCCACCCGGCAGCAGCAGGGCTGGCAGCACAGAGTTGTACCCTTCACTGCCGGACACAGTCAGATAAACTGTGCCCAAGTTGGGGACCCCAAAACTGGGATTTTATTTTTATTTTTTTTGCAGAGAGTTTCAAACTTTTGCTTTTCACAAGTCTTAAAATTTATACCAGCCAACTGTTGATATATATTAGCTTTTCTACTCAACAGAATGACCTTTCTTCACTCAGTTCTGCCCAGTTCTTTGATCTCCAGCACAGGCTCCTACAGCTTGAGTTAAGGGGTGTTGTCATCTGCTAGTGAGCTATAACTGGCTGGACAGAACTAGAATATTGGGAATCAGAATTCCCAAGTATTGAAAAGCATCATTCACATGAGTAGTGACTTAGTGCTTGATGTAAGGTGCAAAATGGTTACGGCATAAATGTAATTTAAAAACTCCACAAAATATGACTCTTTATTTGGGTGCCTAAGTATTGTATGGGTAAACATTTTGCACACAGGGTTTTTACAGCAGATTAAGAGCTGCCATGCCAAAACATAAGCTTCATTTTTGTAACTAACTGTGATAGATAAAACATTTACTATAGAATTATAGAAAATTAGGGTTGGAAGAGACCTCAGAAGGTCATCTAGTCCAACCCCCTGCTCAAAGCAGGACCATTCCCAACTAGATCATTCCAGATGGGGCTTTATCCAGCTGGGCTTTATAAACCTCCAAGGATGGATATTCCACCACTTCTCTAGGTAACTTGTTCCAGTGCTTCACCACCCTCCTAGTGAGAGTTTTTCCTAACATCCAACCTAAACTTTCCTTGCTGCAACTTGAGGCCACTCCCTACTTGACTGTAGGGAACTGAACTCCCACCCTTGAGATTATTCATCTCTGCAGGCAATGACTATACACTAATTTACTGTTTAAGTTCCTTGATAATAAGCAATGTGTGTTCAGTTCAAATTTGTTGTCCAGAAAGAAAACTCTTTTACTACAACATACAGGATCAGTTAAAGAAAACAGGAAGTAGATTAAGAGCAGTAAGTCATCCCTTTACTAAATTATCTCTTACCAGTATTTCCTATTCTTTCCCAATGTATAACATCTTTAAAGTGTGCAATATTTTTTTACAATAATTATACTCATAAAAATATTAATTGCTTCAGGGACAGATGCTAACATGTAATTACATTTCTAACAATATTTATATGTGGGAAAAGGTTTTCCGGCGGTACTGAGTCGCTCTGAACAGCTATAGCATTTCTTAGAAAACCTTTTAAGTATTCTGATCAACATATAGTAAGGAACTGGCTTGGAAAATCCAGGAAATGGCATTTCAAAATTCTGTTATTTGTTTTTAAAAGGTAATAAAATACAAATGAAAGACAAAAATGAAGAGATGTGCTCTCCCTGCAGACAGTTGTGGTTTATGTAAAGAAATGATGAGAAACCAAGTACCTACATACTTCCCTGGCATGATTAGGGCAGCATTGCTGTCACTGAAAGGGAAAGGGAAGTGATTTCCTTATTTCCACTCCAGCTTGTACTGTCAATTATTTTAGGAACACCACAGCTAATCAGTTCCTTCCTCATTCAAGTTAGAAGTGTGACTCCACATTAAGTGGATGATAACTTGGTTGTGGGTGGGGAAGAAGGTGATGAAGCACTGAGCAGTTCCAGAACTAACTAGACTTTTTTTCTTCTGGCCATGACAGCTATGAGAGAGAGAGAAATGTGGTAGGTGTGGGGGAGTAAACTGATTCAGGCTGGAAGAATAGGGGATATCTAGGGAAAAGGAGAAAAATAGCAAGGAAAAATTAAAGAAATGGGGAAGTCATGCTCAACTGAATAGCGTAAAGGAGAGAAAAGCAATTCATAGAAATGAACTAGGAAGAAGAAGTATTGCAATGCAGTATATTATTTGAGAGGGGGAAGCAGTGGGGGCTGGGGGTGGCAGGAGGAGTAACAGTTTTCCTTCTCTATGACTTTTTGAGAATTCAAATATTTCTCCTGTTTTGAATCAGGTGAAGAAAACCAAAAAACAAAGTCATTGGACCCAATCTGATTTGTTGGGGTTTTTTTATTTCAGATAATTTAAAAATATTTCATTTAGATTTCAACCTTTTAAAAACATTTTACTATAAATTTACTTAAATTTCAAAATAAACTGTTTAACTTGAAAAACAGTACTTTTAATTTTGAAAAAATATTTTTTTTAAATCATTTTGATACACACATTTTCCTGCAAATTGGTTGAAATGGAAATTTGTTGAAACCGAATCATTCCCTGGTAAAAGTTTTTTTATTTTCTATAAATCAGTATTGTATGACAAAAATGTTCCATTGAGAAATTTGTTAGCTGTTCTAATTAATAACAGATTTCAGTGGACAAAATTCCATTTCAGTGGTCAGACTGTGTCAGAAAATCATTTTGCTTCAGTCTCAGAGCATTTTTGGCATTAGATTTGCAGAAAGTTTTTTCGTCTAAGACAGATGCTGAACGTTATCATTCTTGCGGAGACAAAAGAAAAGAAAAGCAATAAAGAAATTTTCCACTGTCAAAAACAGAAGTGTATTCAAATAATCAGTTGTGTTTAAAATGTACGTGCTAGTGACATGAACTCTTCTTTTTCTTCGGAAATGTCTTAGTCAAGCCCTTAGTCCAACATAAAGATGTTGATCTAAATAGATACTTTAATAAAGAACCAAAAAATATTCAATGCAAATCAAAATAAATCAATGCCACCATTTGATGGAAGCTATTTAGCTTTGGAAAAAAATATAGTCATATTTTTCTTAGGGAAGTTTAAGCATGAAGCGGATACAGCAGATAAAGTTAATGTGCACAAAAATGTAAGATTAGAAATATTTAGAAAAAGATGCATTGAACAGTTAGCAACCCTTACATTCTGTTGATCTAATAGTTAAGTAGATGAATGCAGAGCTACCAATTAAGACCTCAGTTTTCTAGGCCAGAGTGCCAGCCTTTTCACTAGATCAGCACCTTTGCCAGCTGATCCACTGAATCAGATACATTAGCTGCAAAACAATTCAGCTCCATGTTTCTACTAAAGTGTCCCTTGGAAAGAACTGAGGATGCAATTCTGGAACAGAGGGTAATGGGAATTTAAAAAAATAAGAGAACACAAGGTTAGCAGACTAGTTTAAGCCAGCTTCCCAGGCATTAAGCATACAAGTGCGGTAATAAAGGGACAAAAATAATGAAAATGAAAATCCACAGTCGTTTAGCTTTAATCAGCCTTCAATACTCTGCTGTTTCAGTCATGAAAAATATAAAATCATTTTTTTGAGTGGATCCAAAAAATCCTGTAATTTATAATTTGAGAAATGGTTATTTGGCAAAATGATTTATCTAGCCTTTCTTGAAACTCGTTTGCAAAATTGTGCCAGTAGGATCAAAAACCAATATCTAATCTCTCCTATTTGGGAAACAGCTATAATTCTCTATATTTCTTTATTGTGCTCAGTTACCGTTAAGAAAGCCATTAATGCCTCACGTAATTATAATCAGTCACAAAATAAATGACATCCTGCTGCTAAATAAACAAACATACCATAAATTCTTGATAGCCACATTAGTTGGCCAGTGACCTATCCTTGATAATCTGCACATGGCTTTGCCAAAGTCCTCATAAAGACAAATACACTTGAAGACAGTGCCCAAAAGGATACCATCCCTTTGAAAACTGGCAAATTTTACATCACTGATTGCTGTAGCTGTTCAAGGGCATTCAGAAATAAAATGACTCCAACTGCAAGTATAGATAAGACTGCTGCCAGGCTGCTCATTACAGAATATATTGTGAACATAAGGTAAACCAATATATTAATTGCTATCAGCAGATTCAACAACAAATACATTTAGATTCTCATATGCATCTTTAATACATTCATATATCTCACACTGATACTGACTCCACAGAAATACTTCATTTCTTCCTGCTATTTCAGCACTCACTTTGAAACCTGCAAGTCCAAAGTAGCAGAATTTTCAACTTTTCTACAGTCTAAGATCAGAACAACTAAAGTGTGGGTGCCTTTCTCCAGCTGTGTGACTCAAAGTGAAGAGCCTCAGAACCTTATGGAGTCAATGAAGAGAGCTAGGCACCTCCAAATGGCCATCCAGACTGCCTAGGCACAGTTACGCAGAGCCAGCCAACACACAACATTGTGCACAAGGCTCTTCCTGAACATCCACTCCACCTCAGAGCTTAGGCATTCTGACTATTCAGGATGCAAAGGAGAGGCACATAATTGCCACCACAGGCAATGTATGAATGCTAAGTGGTTGGAACACTCCCCTGCAAAGTGGAAGACTTGGTCATAAGGACTCTTTAGCTAACGGGACTCAAACTCACATCTCTTATGTTCCATCCCTCCTAACAACCAGGCCACCCCCAACAACCCGGACAGGACGGGACAGCACAGGACTGGACCCAGGCAGCCTCTGCCTGTCCTGTCCCTTAGCTAGAGTTGCTCCTTGGTCACAGGTAAGTGCTGCAAAGTGCTGCAGCCTGCTGTGTCCCTTGCCCAGCTCTGAGATTCCCCGCAGGGCTGCTGGCCCTGCTCTCTGTGGCAGCAGGGCCAGCACCTGCTCCCTGCTCCTGCTCAACCCCAGCTCTGTCTATTTGTAGGCACTGGGGTGAAGCACCTCTGCCACATGGCTCCCCATCCCTGGCCATGCCCCTGTCCTGGGCGCTGCTGGCAGCTCTCCAGGGCTGGCATCACAGGGATAACCATGTGGGGGCCCAGAGAGCTGGTACACGGAGCATGTCCAGCACATCATCCCTGTCTAGCCCTGGCTGTGCCCACCCCAATCCCAAGTGTCCAGGCCCCCAGCTGGACCCGGGAGGAGGTACGCAACCTTGTGGCACTCTGGGGCAGGACTGACATCCAGAGGCAGTTTACACAGTGTGGGTGCTTGAATGCCCACATTTATGAGGCCATTTCTGCCAGGATATGTGCACAAGGCCACTCAAGGATGGCACTGCAGTGCTGTGTGAAGGCCAAGGTGTTGCAGACACCGTGGGTGGCCATGACCGACTTCAGTCATCAGTTCAGGCATGCCCGGAAGACCATGCCCTTCACACATGAGCTGACCTGCATTTTGGTGCCCCAGGAGACGGGCTGCACCCCAGCGAGTGCCACCAGCAGGGGAGGCCTGCCCTTGCCCACACCCTGCCCTGATGCCTCTGGAGGTACATCACCAGAGGAGGGGACCTCAGGCCTTCACCGCGCCCCCCCACCCCATCCCCCCTGGCTGCTGCACCCACTGGCAGCTCAGGGAGTCCTGCCCAGTGGCTGCCTCGCCTTCAGCCCAGATTCACACCGCACCATGAGGAATGGCCAGCCACACCACTACTGACCACCAGCTCCTCCCAGGTCTGCATGCTGCCGGCCATGAGCACTGGGCTCAGCCAGACACTATCACTAACAGGGAGCCCCATGCCAAGCCGCCAGCCTCAGTAGCCCCAGACATGTGGCAAGTCCTGCACTGAAGGAGGGTCCTCCCAGTCCCTGGCTCTGCCCCTGGCCCTAGCCCCTGCCCCTGCCCCCCTCTCCCCTGGCCCCAGGTTCCCCCCTACAGAGCGTGCAGAGAAGCAGGACACAATTCAAAACTTTGTTGAACAGCCTGTGTCCCTGAAGCTGGGTGGGCACAGGATTCTCATGCTGGGGAAGGTGTTGATACCAGCAGCGAAGTCTTCCTCAGCAGCGGGGGGCACATACGTGTAGCGCTGTGGCCGCCTGCGGCAGCTTGCTGCTGCCACACTCCCACCACTGACAGCACTGTTACTGCCTGCAGCAGCTCACTGTGCCCCCCCTGCCCCCCGCCCAGCCTCCGGGTGCATGTGGCATTCATGCAGTGGTGTTAGGTTTGACCTAGAAACCACTACACATAGCCCAAGCAAAAGTCTCTGTTCTGTAACTAATGCTCAATTGCAATGATAAGGAGAAGACAGTCTTAGATAAAGGAGGCTTGAAAACAAAAACAGAATTAGTGGAGTAGGGCAAAGAGCTGATTTAAATATTAAGATTCACACCCCTAGGTGGGGAGAAAGTATGCTAATGAAACATACATGTATGGAAATGAGATACATAGCTAAAACACAGGTATAGAGACATGCTCAGTAAAGAACTCCTTGCGTCACTCCCTTATAACCAATTAGCAAACAAGAATGCTTATGAAGGTCCAATACTCCTGTATAAAAGATGCTCATAGTTAAGACTCTATGTGCTTGTTACGTGAAATTATTCCGCTTGCACCTTGTATTGCTAGCAATAAATCTTTATACTTTCACCCCTGGTATCTTTATTGGCTTTTGCATACCGGGCACGATCCCAGATTTGAGCTGGGGCTCAACAGTGGGAGCACTGGGCCTGGCTGGAGGCCCTGGAGCAATGCCATGTGGAGCTGCCCCAGCAGCAACTAACCAGTCAGGGCTGGGCACTGGAGCCCATGTCCAGGCCCCCCCATGCCAGGCCTCCAGCCCTGGCCCCACAGGGCCCCTGGGTCCCACCCGCCTCCCCACAGCAAGTCTCCATCTGGGCCTTGGAGGAAGGTCTCCACTGCCTCCCGCCTTCCTGGGCTGCTGGGAAATGGAGTCCAGATGCTGGCTGGATCTGCCATTTTGTCCACCCCTTCCCTAACCACTAAGCTACTAAGATTAAAACATGGGAGTTTCTTCTGAAACTTGTGCTCAGGTACACATGTATCTTCCTGCTTATAAGCTATACACATATGATTACACATCAAGACTTCAGAATAACAAAAATACTTAAGTGCCAAAGTGCTTAACTGACGGTCTATGCAGCCAGAAGACTATTATTTAAGTGCACAGAGTGTGACAGAATTCTACCCTAAGTGTCTAGGGGTTGGCAAGCTATCACCTGTGGTGCTGGAGGCAGCAGATGGGTGCTTTCCAGTGTTGCATCGCATCTGGTTGATGCAGAAAAGCAGCTATGGTAGCATTTGGGTCCTAATACATTCTGCCTTGGACCCAAGATTAACGGTTGTTAACAACTATGGAGTGAAGAGATTAGCAGGAATCAAGTAGATAATAATGAGCCACAAAGTCAATTGATTCTGTTGGCTTTATTTGAGCAGAAATAAGGCTGTCCATACCAAGCAGTTGAGCCTGCTAAACATTGCCAACCATCAGATGAACATTTGTGAACAATAGTACAAAACTGTGTAAAGCTATAGCACCAAACAAAATGCACAACTTAAGTCTGGTATTCAGAAATTCCTATGGATGTATCATTAGGATATATAAATACTTTCATTATATATCTACATTATGCCTCAATAAACTTTCAGGAGAGTGTTACTCATAAACAATACAATGTCTTCTGTAGAAGACAATGGACTTACCTGCTTTCTCTCTGCTCAGTTTCTGAAAAAGCAGCTGTAAGAAAAAAAAAGTTGTTTTTTTTAGTTTACCAATAATATATTTTGCCAAATAGGTTTAGGATATAGAATTAACAACAATAAGAGTAGATTTTGAACATGGATACATCATTATAATCTTTTTTGGCCATTGGAACCCTGAACTCTTAAGAAAAGGCACTGGAAACAAAATACTTATTTTTTTTTAAACTTCTATTAGGGACCCGATTCATAAGTGTAACAGCCAACTGAGGGATTTAGCTAATATTAAAAAGTATTTGATCTTTCCGATTCAAATCTCCCATAGTAGCTGAAAAATATGAACATGGTGTTAAAGTCATGTTCAGATGCTCCTTTGGATCTGTCACTTCCCCCATGCAAGGATTTTATCTTCAAAATAAGTTAATGTCCTCATTTTGAAAGCCAGTGACTAAATATTATTTATCAGTCATCCTCCCCATATACAGAACTAGGTATTATGACAAACATAAAATCTCTCCAGGAAATGAACTTTGGAAACAAAATGAGTTTAATATAAAATGTGCAGTTTCATTTAATTTATGAGTTTCTGATTCTACTGGATGCCAGTGAGTTTATAGGTACAAACCACTCTGAGTTTGTAGGCGTATGGAGATATAGCTACTCTTATTTCTTGCTATCACACATCCTTTGATCCTGTCACATGATAGTCTCCATATGGACAACCATCTGCACTTAGACCTCAGAAGCTTTAAACTGCTCTATCATCATTCCTGTAACACACTTCCTCTTCAGCCTTGATGAGGATCATCCATGCAAAGATAACTTCAAATAAAAATTTCCTTGAAGCTTTTATATTATATGGTTTTAATGAGTTTTGGCGAGATATTGAGAATTTTCCCCTGTCAAATACAAGGGAGAACTGAGTTAGGAATTGGTCTTTATATTGCACCCTTTTTTGGTGAGGGAGCCTGAAGTTTCCATCTTTATTAAATACATGCATGTGTTTTCATAAATACAGCAAGTTAAATAAACAGTTAAATAATTTCTGTTATACCTTAAATAAAGTATAAATTTTGACAGTAGATCCTGTATTCAAGCACCCAGATCCAAAAGCACCATTAACTCCATCAGCTAGCCCTTCTAAGTTTTACTTGGTTAGAGAGGAAGGCACCAGTAGGTATATGGACACTCCAAACCATGGGCAACCAAGCAGGAGCTGATCTGTGGGGGATGGGGTTGAGGGTACAGTTGCACCCCACTTTAATTCCTGCTCCAGTGAAAGTTTAAAACAAACAGCCTGGCGTGGACAGCCTCATTTCTACTCAAACAGAACCGAAAGAGTCAATTGACTTTGACTCATTATTGTTAACAACCCTTAATCTTCCTTTAGTCAAGCTAGCCTTTCTTCTACCATTATCCTGTTATCTATTCCTGGTAATGTTCCTCTGCTCACCTCCAGCATCTCCAATAAAGGTATATTACTACCTAGGAACCTGTACTGGACAGTGTCATGCCAGGTCATGGGTGGCCAGGTGTGGGGGTCACCCAGTATCTGAAGAAGCAATCAAGATCCAAGGGGAGTGGGCAGAGTCCAAGTGTAGGGGAGCTGGGAGGCCAGAAGCCAGGAGGTCCATCTAAAGAACCAAGTCAGAGATGAAGAGGATCAGACAGAGCACAGGTTCACAAGGCCTAAAAGCAGGTTAAGCTGTTCTGTGGGGCCAGGGGCATGAGGGGTGATGGGATTTGGGGTTGTGGGGCTGAAATGGGATTAAGGGGGGGTGGGAGCAAGAAGGATTGTGGGTGAGAGGTGCTTAGGGGATATGACGGTTGTCGCAGAGTACCTGGGTACCCTGCTCCTAAAGAGGAGAAACTGCTAGGTAAAGAGCCCTAGCAGTAAGTAAAGAGCACAGCTGTTGGTTACCAGGAGCAACTGGAGCTCACAAGCGACCCACACCTGCCAGTGGTCAGCTGAATAAAAGGGGCAGGGCCTGGCTCCCTTATAAACCCCAGGGGCTGAGGCCAGAGGGCAGTTCCCTGCCAGCAGCCGGAGAGGAAGGAGCTTTCCCTGAGCAGAGCTGCGAGGAGAGGCCTGATCGCAGGTACAGCCCATGCCGGATAAAGGATGGCACACCCCTGGGGTGTTTGAGTAACGCAGTTTTAGCCAGGTGGCTTTAAGTTCTGTTATAGCCAAGGGGGCTTGTGTTTGTGTTGCTGTTTGTCACCGGTGGTTTGGGTGAGGCTATTAGGGGTTGGAGGAAGCCTCATAGGGGCCCACAGCAGTGTGAGGACCTCAGTGCCAGTGAGGGCACAGCATTCAGGGTGCACTGACCCCAGCCCCAGAAAGGGGGCAGTTGAGAGGCCCCAGAGAGAGAGGCATTGATGGGAAGCCCCAATGCAGGTGCAGTGAGCCCCAGGAGAGGGGGCGGCATTGTGGAGAAGGCCCAGAGAAGAGGGCGCAATTGTGAGACAGGGCCGTGGAGAGCCCTAGCACCGGAGAGGGCACAGATCAAAAGAGGTAGGGGCCAGATTATAGCAGGGCTGAGACCTAACAACGTCTATTCCATCTACGAGGCTTGGGGTGTGGTACAGGGGTAGCTGGAGCCACGCATAGCCCATAAGGCTAGGGTGCCCCTGAAGCACCCATTGCAGGGCGGGACCCACAAGGGGTCTGTGAGTCCACGGGGTCAGATATTACAGCAAACCATGTCCAAGAGGACATAAGGCAGCCTCCCATATAGTTAATCTCCATCAAAGACGTGGCGGGCGAGAAGTGAGGGTGCCCTTTGGGCCAACTTGGCACGGGAAGGGGTCCTTGGGGAGATCACGACCATCCTGTAGGACCTCGCGCCATGACAACGGTATACAGTGAGGTTTAAATATTCAAGGGGACAGTGGATGGATCAGTGGGGTGCAAGGGGGTTGGGGGTATGCTGGACTTGGGGCACAATAGGATGGAGCTGAGCATGTGGATATGTGGGATAATAAATGACAGAGTGGAGCCAGGGGGCCACTTCAGGTAACAGAGCCAATGCCTAGAGGGCAGTGAGGGGCATGGTAGAGTGTCTAGGGCAGGGGTAGGCAAAATGCAGCTCATGGGCTGGATCTAGTCCTCCAGTTCACGGGCAGGCACCCATGAATTAATTGTATCTGGCTTGGCCTGTGACTGCCCCTGCTGCACTCTGCATGGGGCCAAGCCCCACCCACTTCCACTGTGGCAGAGCACTGTGTTCCCACAGCTTCCAGGTGGGGCTGCTGCTGCTGCAGCTGCCTCCGGAAATGCTTGGCTCCCCCAGCCTCCAGTGGCTCCTCCTCCTTTCACTGCTGCAGCACTCTGAGCAGCAGGTAGGGAAGTGACAATGGTAAGGTGCAACTGAGTGGGAGCCCAGAGCATGGTGCCAGGCCTGGCAGGAGTGTGGAACTCAGACACTGGAGCCAGGGTTGTCTGGTGTGCAGAGCCATGGGACCTGTGCTGGGCAGAAGCGTTGGCAGAAACGTGCAGAGTGGCAGGAGCACAGAGTCTGGGTTGGTAGAAGCATGCAGCCTGAGTTGGCGGGAGCATGGGGTCAGCCCGGTTTCACTGCGCAGGACTCTCAGCAGCTGATGTGCAACTCCTGGGACTTGGGGACAGGGGGGGCCTTGTGTGATGAAGCCAGCAGCCTTCCCCACTCCCTGCTGTCATGTGCAGCTCCTGGGCCTCAGTTGGGAGTGGCAGGGAGCCCCCGTGATGGAGCTAGGCCCCACTCCCTGCTGCCTTAGTGGGAGCCCAGAGCATGGTGCCAGAGCTGGTAGAAGTGTGTGGCTGTGAGAAGCACGTGGCATCAGGGAGCAGGACAAGGCTGGCCAGCAGGGAGCAGGACCAGGCACATGGCATCAGGGAACAGGACCAGGTGGGCCCAGCTTCATCATGCAGGTCTCCCTGCAGGTCATAAGTGCCCAGAGGGCCAATTGCCTGCTGCTGCCACCGGTGTTAGGGGCTGTGCGCCATGTGGGGGGCATGTGGGAAGGGGCCTGTGACAGGTCGCCCTCCCCAGCGCCATCTTCCAGATCATCTGTGCCTTACACGGGACACCCTTGGAGCCCTCTTGGACCTCTGCTGTCCTGCTCTAATCTCCCCTGCCACGTCTTGATGTTATTAGTGTGCGAGCGGGAGACTACCGATCCTATTGTGTATGTTGAGGGTCTCTCCTATAAGGTTCTGACCCCGTACCTAAGCCTCATGGGCTATGCATGGCTCCTACCACCCCAATACCACGCCCCAATTTCCTTGCAGATGGAATAGACGTTGTTCAGTCTCTTTCTGTCTCCCTCCTTCCACGCCCTTCTCTCGGGCCTTCCCTGTAGTGCCGCCCTTCTCTGGGGCTTTTCTACCATGCCGCCCTCTCTCAGGGCTTTTCTACCATGCCGCCCTCTCTCGGGGCTCCTCAATAATGCTGCCCCCCTTCTCCGGGGCTCACCACACTGCTGCCCCCTCCTCTGGGGCTCACCACGCCTGCACTGGGGCTTCTCCACAACGCCCCCTTCTCTGGGGCTTCTCAGCTGCCCCTCTTCTCCGGGGCTCACCGCACTGCTGCCCCCTTCTCCAGGGCTCACCATGGCCACACTGGGGCTTCTCCCCAATGCCCCCTTCTCTGGGGCTTCTCAGCTGCCCCTCTCTGGGGCTGGGGGTCTATACACCCTGAATACTGCACCCTCACCGGTGCTGGGGTCCCCACACTAGTGTGAGTCCCCTATGAGGCCTCCTCCATCCCGTGATAGCCTCACCCAAACCTCCGGTTATAAACAACATAACAAAACACAAGCCCCTAGGCTATAACATAACTTAAAGCCGCCTGGCTTATAGCCGTCATCCTTTACCTGGCTTGGGCTGTACCTGCGGTTCTCGCCTCATTGCTCGGGGAGCTCCTTCTTCTCTGGCTGCTGGCAGAGAACTGCTGCCTGGCCTCCTGCCTGTGGTTTTTA